>NC_039493.1:6055728-6167273 GCF_003590095.1 Trichoplusia ni | reverse complement strand
AGCTTGTGCCCGCGACTTCGTCCGCGTGGAATAGTGACTTCCGGCAGAAAAGTATAGATAGCTGTGTCCGCGACTCCGTCAGCGTGTAACTCCTTGTGTATTAAGTTAATGTATTGGTAATATTTATTATTATTATTTATATTGGTAATATTGTTTAGATCACGTTCACATAAGGCTTAACCCTTTATAAGACACAGAACTTAAAAATATTTATAGCTTTTAAACTTTATAATAATGTGTTAAGGTCAAATTCTGGTGGCAATATAAGTACCACTGCCTTATAAAGGTAAGGTAAAGGTACCTATAAAACGAAAATACTTTAGTGCAAAGCTTCCGGGTAAACTATATTGAAAGTTGACCCGTCCGGCACGTGAACATAAAGACTTTTAGAACTGCTAACACGGGAAAGAGCAACATACAACTGACCATGTGAGAAACAACTGACACTGAGATCTACTCCAGCAACACGAAAAGTCTGCCCTTGAGCCTTGTTAATTGTCATTGCATAACACACCGATACTGGGAATTGCGTCCTTTTAAATTGGAATGGAAAATTATTTGGTATTAAGGGTATTCTGGGAATAAAGACGGTTTCTCCTGCACCGCAACCTGTTAAAATTTGAGCCTCGATTATATTTGTTGCAACTGGGTTACTTTTAGTCGAGTTCCATTGCAAAGTTGTGGTGGTTTTAAATTTCGGAGCATAATAATCGGTATCCCAATTTTTAAACAAATTTCATGAGAGGGAAGTCCGGGCATATTTAAAGAATTTAAAAATTCTATCGGGGTAATTAGTGGCTTCTTGTTCATCGACCATTCTATTTATTGATCTATAAACTTTGCTTTCCCCCTGTATATTCGACAGTATTTTGTTATTGATCTCAGATGCCTGGTCATTGCGAGGAGTTAAAATAGATCTTTCGCATAGCCAAGAATTGTCCCTATTTAATATATTTGTTACGTCACCGTAAACCGACGATATAAGATGTGGTTGAGATTGCACCATACAACATAATTCAGGCGTCAGTATAAGTTTTCCTTGGTGTAGTTGTGGATAGGTACCTTCACCAATCTTTAATAATGTGTCAGAAAATTGACTATCATCCGGGTTATCTCCAGTTCTCACTCGCATATTTATAGTCAAATGCACCGATTGTATATCTCGCCATAAATAAGAGCTTTTCAGGCAAGCCCTAACCTCATCAGCTCGGGTTCCCCGTGGTATTACCGGTAAGGTTTGTCGGAAATCACCACAAAATAAAACCGTGATACCGCCCATTGGTCGATCATTTTGTCTTATATCCCTTAAAGTTCTGTCTACCGCTTCTACTCCTTTTCGATGGGCCATCGTACATTCATCCCATATGATTAAACTACACTCGCGTAATACCTTAGCTTTGTCGCTATTTCTTGAAATACTACAGGTTGGATTTTCCGTGCGATCTAAATCAATTGGTATTTTAAACATACTGTGAGCAGTTTTACCTCCTGGTAGCAATGTTGCAGCTATCCCTGATGAAGCTACGGCAAGAGCAATTTTACGCTGATTTCGAACATAAGCCAATATTAATTTAGTCAAAAGGTTTTTCCAGTTCCTCCAGGTGCATCTAAAAACCATATTGTTCCCAAATTATTTTGAACACTATTGCACACGCGGTCATAAACTGAACGTTGTTCTGCAGTCATCATTGGGACACCGTTTTCTAATGTTGTCAGCAGTTCCGTTAAATTGTAACCAATCTCTGCGGAATATTCCCTATTAGTTACCTCTCCGACTGAGGTTGGTGTTGGCAAACCATATTCACAGAGTGATTTACCGCCTACTGCTGTTAAGTCATCCTGAAGAGCTAATAAGCACTGATTTATGGCAAGATCACGGAAATTATCATTAGTTGTGCCTTCATCATTGTTAGGTATATTTCTAAGAAAGTCTTCTGAAAATTTTTCTTTATATTTTTCCCATAATGTTACAGCATCTGACAAATTACAAAATGTGAGTAATGTTACAAATAAATGGCGTAACCGTCGTGGATTATCACTAACACAGGATTCTGCTAAAGCGTCATCCCAATGCTGATCATTTTCAAGCAAATGACGCGCTTGGCAAGCTGCTTGATAAGTGGGATAAACAACATCGTCTACTTTTCTCAAATCTATAAATGAGGTTGGTCCTCGCACGGTATGTAATAATAATCGCAAATAGAAACACTCAGCGTTGTTAGGATGAACGGTGTACACTCTACCAAGAACATGTTCTTTAAAAATACCTGACTCGCCATCTACAGGCCTGCCACGGCGTCTTCGATTAAAGACACCCCGTTGCTTATCGTAGGTATAATACGATGGAACTTCCTCATACAAAAGAGATTTTGCAAAATCATCAGTTTGGCAAAGTCGAAAGAATGCTAATAAACTTGTTTGTCTAGGGTTCTCTAACCGTTCTGTGACATTTTCGGCGTTGAAATATATACGTTGGCCGCCTTCAAGATGAACATCCAGATGAGTCACAGGTGGATATCTTTCGTGAATGTTGAAACTTAAGATCCGCCACACAGCTTCTGAAGAACTTATATATCTGCCTGACTGAAATCTTGTAACTTCATCATGTTCATTTCTCAAAGCAAATGTAGCTTGGTCACTGCCCTTATTAATATACTTACAAATATATTTTATTGACTCTACACTATTACACATTTCAACATTTATGTGAGCTTGAAATGCTCTGGACAACACAGGAGAATACGGAACGACCCACCTATTATCTAAAGTAACTTGTTGTCCAGACACTCGCTTTTCAACAGTAAAACCATCATATCTCTTGAACGGCGACGATATAATGGGTATCCATCATGTCCTGTTACAGTGCCATCCACTAAGGCTTTTGGATATCTTTTTAGTGCAACGACCGTCTTGCATGCAAGGAGAATTCCCGTTAAACGAACCACATGGACCATGTATCATATGAGTTTTAACAATGTCGTATAACACGGGATCTGCAATCGGACTTGGAATTTCAGCACTGATTAAACTGTCTACATCATTAGGTCGAACCTTATCTTTTAACCAAAGCAGGATATGTGCGTGAGGTAAGCCGCGTTTTTGCCATTCAATACTATACATATAACACAATACTTCTCCAAAAATTTTATCTTTGGTAAGTAGATCTATCATTGATTTTAATTTTAAATGAAAAACTCTTGCTATGATATCATGGCGGTCATGCGGTGCTTGACCCTCAAGAAGCTCCCGAGTAATTTCATCCCACTTAGGATTGGTAGTTACAGTAATAAATAAGTCGGGACGTCCATATTTTTCTTACGTAACAAAAAGCATCTTGAGTACGTTCGTGCATGTATCGTGGACCACCAGTAAAAGAAGAGGGCAAAATAACTAAACGACCCATATTCACCGTATCGTTATCTTGCTGCATGGCGTCGCGAAGGTGCACGTATTCTTCAACGCGCAGCTGCCTTTGATTAGATCGTATATAAACTAATCTTTCGGTTTCAATTTTTGCGTACATGTCTACAATAAACTGATTGAATAGCCACGAAAACGTTGAAAGTATACAAACCTATTCCGTCTTACTTGCAAGTGGTAACAGTAAAATTGAAGGCATGAAATCTTTTTATTATAATTAGGTGCGCCTGTACGCGGATCAGTTTGGTATAAAGCAAAATTATAACCATCTTCCCCTCGACAGTATATCAAAGGATATTGCAAACTGTCGTAAGCCCTGTGGGTTTCATAAATACGTTGCAAACGATTATCTCTGGAACGGATAACGATATCACGCCTATCACATTCCTGGTCGACCAATACCACAGCACTTCATTCGTGGATGGAGCATTATAACGCCCAGGGTGTTCCTGAGTGGACGCCTATCGGCATTTATAACAATTTTATAATTGTTATCATCATCTCGAGGAAGAGCTTCTAATGCCGATTTAAAACTGCATACATACGAATTAACCTGATGCAACTTGTTCTGAAGTTGTGATATGAGTTCAGTATTTAAATTCGGGAAATATTGATTTCTTATATTCGACTGTTCGTTGTAGTCGGATACAAAATATATTTGAAGAAACTTAGGTTGGTTTTCAGGCAAAAGGGATCCTATCAAATGGTAAACCTGACCTTGTATCTTAAAAGTAGGCATGAAATGACCTTCTGAGATTTGTTGAGCGCCAAAGGATGTCATTTGAAATGCACTATTATAAGTGCGAATATTATCTAAAAACTGTTTAGATTGTATATGTTCCCCTAAAAGTAGTGATTTCAAAGGTTCCGGTGGGTCTTCGAATGAAGGCAAATTTATTTTACCTGTAGAACAACAGAAACCAGCTGACTCCTTACTCCACTTTGAAGCATTACAAAAACGACATACCACGTTCATATCGCCTATTACAGAAGATGATCCATAATCAATTGTGAGGTTATAAGCAAACCCACTTTTATATTTGTCGGACCAAGCCACCGAATTTCTAGATTGATCTTCTATGTGTACATCTAAGTTATTAAGGCTATGTCGAAATCTGTCTGCAGTAAGACGGGCCTCTCGCTGTTCGTCCGTTTCAAGAGACCGAATATTTTCGATTCTTAATCTTTCATTAGACAAACTTACTGATCGTTCTTGTCTCAAAGAATTATAATATTCGCGTACCGACTCTAGTCGTTGTTCATGCTCATGTGCGTCTTCGAGAGATCGAATAACATTATGGTGCACCCTATCATTTGTCGTTAAATATGACGTTCGCGGTCAGCTGTGAGACGCAATTCCCTCTCAGTGTAGGTTTCTGACTCGCGAGACAATATATGACGTTCGCGGTCAGCTGTGAGACGCAATTCCCTCTCAGTGTAGGTTTCTGACTCGCGAGACAATATATGACGTTCGCGGTCAGCTGTGAGACGCAATTCCTCTCAGTGTAGGTTTCTGACTCGCGAGACAATATATGACGTTCGCGGTCAGCTGTGAGACGCAATTCCCTCTCAGTGTAGGTTTCTGACTCGCGAGACAATATATGACGTTCGCGGTCAGCTGTGAGACGCAATTCCCTCTCAGTGTAGGTTTCTGACTCGCGAGACAATATATGACGTTCGCGGTCAGTTGTGAGACGCAATTCTCTGTCAGTGAAGGTTTCTGACTCGCGAGACAATATATGACGTTCGCGGTCAGCTGTGAGACGCAATTCCCTCTCAGTGTAGGTTTCTGACTCGCGAGACAATGTATGCCGTTCGCGGTCAGCAGTGAGACGCAATTCTCGTTGTGACGCAGTTTCAGCATCTCGGGATAACACATGTTGTTCTCGGTCAATGGTAAGCCTCAGCTCTCGTTGAGAAGAGCTTTGAGACGCCCGTGATGTAGCTCGTCTCGCTCTGTCAGCTGCTAATCGCATCTCTCTCTCTGGAGAGCTTTCATTGGCTCGAGAGGTTGAGGCACTAACTCTCATAGAGTTTAACCGATGTGCTCTTTCCTCTGCCGATTCTTGAGAACGCGCATTTCTCATCCTTTTAGCATCTCTCGAATTTCGAGATAAAGATGGTCGTTTTTTAGGTGGCATTGTGTATTTTTAATCGACGGTAACTGAAGCTACCTTACACTTACAATTATATATAGTTATTATGTAATAATTACGAAAATAAACTATTAATATAATAAAACACTACCAATTACGAAAATAAACTATTAATACAATTAAACACTACCAAAATAACTAATATAATAATAACGAAAATAAACTATTAATATAATTAAACACTACCAATTACGAAAATAAACTATTAATTTAATTAAACACTACCAATTACGAAAATAAACTATTAATTTAATTAAACACTACCAAATTACGAAAATAAACTATTAATACAATTAAACACTACCAAAATAAATAATATAAAAATTACAAAAATAAACTATTAATATAATTAAACACTACCAATTACGAAAATAAACTATTAATACAATTAAACACTACCAAAATAACTAATAGGTGTACCTACTACTAATACTATTAATCTAATACCTATTATATAAACTAACAACAAAACAATTCTAAAAATAAACTATTCAAAGACTAAAAGTCGTGCTGATAAGCACGGTTTGCAAATAACAATTATTGATTGTCAATAAGGTCGAACAGTCTGAACGTCTATTTGCATCAACAGCCAAATATTGTATGACGCTCGAGCGCGGACCCCCCGCCTTTTTATACCTCCCGCCACGACGCGCGTCGAGCGCGGCAACCGATACACAAAAATAATCCTTATAGCATGACTCTGTATTCACGCGCGATTTCTTATTATTTCATGTATAACTTTGGTGTTTCTACACCGATTTACATGATTCTTTTTTTATTGAATAGGTAATAATGTTAACTTTTTTAATTGGGGATGAGTGATAGTGTTGTAAACGTTAGAGTAGACAAATACAATCAGAAATCTCCGAATTGCTAAGCTATCGGGAGTTTCACGTGTTATTGTGAGTCAACCATAAAAGTTAGACATATGCTGTCGAGGAATATTTTTTATATAATTTTAGGGAGAATATTTCCGTCATACATGATTTCTATGTAGCTTTAACCTATAAGCCTGCACACGTGACGGAAGCTTAAAAAATGGAGTAACTTACCCCGTTTTCCCAATATTTCCCTTCACTGCTCTGCTCCTATTGGTCGTAGCGTAATGAAAAGTATACTATAACCTGCCCAAGAGTATGAAGAATAATTGTGCCAAATTTCGTTAAAATCCGTCGAGTAGTTTTTGTTTCTATAACGAATATACAGACAGACAGACAGACAGACAGACAGACAGACAGACAAAAATTTTACTGATTGCATTTTTGGCATCAGTAGCGATCCCTAACCACCCCTTGATAGTTATTTTTTAAATATATTTTATGTACAGAATTGACCTCTCTACAGATTTATTATAAGTATAGATATAGATAGATAGATTACACGTTAGAGACATAAACTTAAATCAAGGCTTTTTATAGAAGAATCTGGGTGAGATTCCTCTCTTGGGCTAAAGCCTTATTTTTCTTTCAGTTCTATCTTCTATCAACCGCGGTTTAGGGTCACATGGAAAGAAATACCAATATCTTCATTGGACGCAATTTTTATAAGAAAAAAACTATAATACCCCTCTTCCTTTTTTTGGAGTCAACTGGCAGTCATTGGCAGACCATCCTGAAACATCATGGAATATCTTACTTTACGCTGACATACATTACTGTTAGCAATCTCATCTCATCCAAACCTAATCAACCAAATTTCGGTTATAATATCTTCCTAATTGCATCCATATCAAGTCAGTACATACTACATGGAACTAGTACTCTCAATACGCTGGTAAGTTCTGAGAAACGATGTTTGATATTCACACGAAGTTTCTGCACGGTTTCTCAGTACTGCTTTGAGTCCTGCATCTGTACTATGAACTCATTAACCGGGAGTGCTGCCGTAGTGCAAGTGAGACGACATTACACTCTACATATAGCGTTGTCTTTCTTCCACTAAGATGAAGAGGTTTTAGAGCTTGTGCCAGAGATATGTAATCCATACAGATCCTTGACATGAACATATGCGAATGGAGCTTCACAAATGTGTAACGTATTTCAATGAAGCCCTTTCATATTCGAAATACAGTTTATGTATATTGAATTAATAATATTCTCCAAATAAAGCTCAAATGTACTTCAATTGATTTGATTTAATTGAGTAGTTTTAGATAAAAAATGAAAATGAAATCGCTAGGTATTCCGTACGAATAGGACAAAGAAAGACTGTACGAAAGATAACTTTTAAAGAGAATGTGCTATTTTTTTGTTTTTACTTAAAAATAAATATTCTGTGAAAATGGGAACTAGCTATCGTGGTGTATGAGGTGGCACTTTCAGATGGACAGCGATGCCTCAGTAATAGGGATCCATGTTGCCCTAAGGGTTCGGAACCCGAATTCATGGCAAGTACCTATGACCTGAAGAAAAAAACTAAAGAAAATAAACTAACATTTACTTATAGCTTGTAAAAATACATTTTACTTGTGTAACTTCGCTTAGTATTTCTCGAGAGTGTTATGGGAGAGAATGTTCTCGGCAAATAGAAAAGGTTTCCCCATTACATGCAATTTAACACCGTCATTGGCAATATTTTTCTAGATAAGGGTATACCGCGCCACTCTACAGGGTGATGTTTTTTAAAATAACCTCTTTTTGCTATAAATAAACAGCTGTCGTTGTGTACATTTATAAAATGTTTTACTGAGACTGAAAACTTTTCAGAACGTCTAAAAGACAACCACAACGATTTGATGAGATTTATTTGCCTTCAGATTAACTGTCGAATGGTTTCTAAAAGCAGCTATATAACTTTTTAGACAAAACTAACATACATTCATAAATGAACTCAAAAAATTCCTGTCTTCGGACCGTTTTGTAATAATAATTAAAAAAAAATATAGGTTATAAATACCAGATAAAGATATAATATATGATCCATCAAACTCATAAGATAAATTCTCCAATTACAATTTTAATACAGTAACCATAAATTACATTTGAGTCTACTATGCTGCGGTATTTGGCTTTGCTTGTAAATTAAACCGGAGTTAAAAACCCACGAAATCATAGACCAACTCAAACAGACCTGGAAAAATGTTGCGCGGCACACGAATTGGGTAATTAAAATTACCTGTTTTCCAACAGTATTGAAATACTAAAAAAGATGGTTACGCCATACTATGAATTTAAATGTGTTTGGAAGAATACTTGCTGTCACACCTAAAGTGTCGTTTAAGACTGTCAATCCCTACAATTCCCATTTGCCTCATCAGCGCTCGACAACTGTGCCAAATATAAGAGCAGATCGCTGTACTTCATTCCACGCAAAATATACATTAACAAAAACAACAACTCCAACAAAGTATGACGTTTCACCTTAGTTAAAATAACAGCATAAAATCCGTATGATCCGGCACCCGCAGCCCGGCGCTGCAGCCCGGGAAACGGGTCGAGTGGCAAAACTAGCGCTGCTCCATAAAATATTAAATTTAATGACCCGCTTTTGTCACCCACCCGAGTTATTGCTACGCCTTCACAAGCCTTGTTTTACTTTTAATAATTAAAACACTAATTTTGTCGCTCGCGTCATGACCTCTAAAATCTTGGGATAAATCTTTTGTTGACGAAATGCGTAGGCTCAAGATTTTGTATTTGGGTCAAGTTTTACACAAAAGGTTGACGAAACATGACTTTTAGGGTTGTGATTGATGATAAGATTATGAGTTAAATATAAACTTAGTGAATAGTTATAAACGTCTGAACTAGTACGTTACAGGTCACGATAAATAATATTCCATTTTATAGATCGACATCCAAAAAAGCAGAAACAAAAACAATAAATACTGGGTTCACTCTTACCTCTAAAACCTTAATAAACTGAAGACTTGAACAACGAAAATTGACGACTTCTACAACTTGACCTTGTAGCTCACGACACAAGTTGTTCAATGAATACATCACTCCTCCTTAGTCCTTCAGCTTTTAAAAGGTTCTCACATGGAGAACTGACAAACCTTCATCAGAACAACCCCTCACTTGTTGGCGACATCAATAACCGCATACTTTACACAGATACGTCCTATCTTACATTCTTGTCACACAGTTGACAAACTGTACAAGTGTATATAAGTTAGCATTGTGTTCTAATCCAAAGTCAGGCACCTACTACCACCTCTTAAAGCAAGACTGTTTTAAATGTGGAAGAGAGATGGTGGTCTACGTTGCCAAGCCTGTCTCGTTTCAACACCTACAATGTTCCTGCTCTCAGATGTTTCGGTATGCCCTCGGTAATGTCGCCCACATTTGTTTGTCCCTCGAAACTTTGAGTCGGGGGTATTTAACAAGTTATAAGCTCTTTGGGTACCTTGTCTCGTTTTGCTAACGGTTTAGGATGTCCTTGTAGTTCTACTTAGAAAACACTATTCGAGTGTGTATTTAGTTAGGTCTTGAGGAATATTAAAGACTAAGTATTTATGTAAAAAACATATTGTTTTGTACTATAATTTTGCTATTGATCGTTATTATTGCCGTTACTATTTTCTGATCTAATGTTTTAACTGATATATTCACAGAGGCCACTCAATGAAAGTTACCTTCGCCGTGACTTTCCAATTACATGCAAAAACATTGATACTAGTAACTATTAATAAATTAATTGTTTGGAAAATAAAGAATTATAAGACAAATAAAAAACATTGAGTGTTGTAAATGTGCAATATTATGACAACCTTTCCAAAAAAAAATATTCTTGCTCGAAACAGGCAAAACTAAAATCCGCTCTAAAATAAAAACCATCCAAAGTTAACAGTCAGAAGTTCAGTGGGATCTCTTGTCATAATACGAACACAGATAAATTCAAGGATATGTGGTTATATGGTAACCCGCGTCCCGCGAAGTCATACTGAATTCAGGAGATATGCATCTCAGCTGCACCATAAATAATTCATGCGACTGCGGATGCCAAGCCGTGCTGTTACTTTTGTTTATGTTGACTCCACGCAGATAGAATTCATGTGATTCATAATCATGATTGCCAAGCAGATCAAATATATCAGGGCTGCAGACAAGTTACATTTTGCTAACGTTAATAAAAAGCTTCAATTTGTTGAACTGACAAGTGACGTCACTTGTCGGAAAGGAATGTCATTTTCGTAGTAGTACTTTATCTTCATTTTTTTCTATTGTAATGAAGCATTGTCTAGGTCCTTAGTACATTCTTGATTAGATCGTTTTCTGTGCAATTCTACATCATGCACTTTGCGATGATTTTTTTTCTGATTACTTATAAATACCATAACATCACAAGCGGCACTATTTTTTACAGGTTTTCATTTCAAATTAAATTTTTCCTTCTGAAGAGTTTTGCGGAATATTGCATTCTTAAAAGGTTAAAGTTAAAAAAATTGCCAAAACTAAATGATTGAACTCCTTTTTTTTCAGCGTACAAATGATATAAAATGTAGTAAAAGTTTAATGTAAGTTATGCCGTTGCAAATACAACGTGATCCATCTAAGAAGTTTATTGTCGACACATGCAAGTGAATCGCAAGACAGATCGCAGGATAAATCGCACTCAACTAGAGGACAAGGAACAATGTTAAATTGTACTCATAAAAGCTGGACTAGTTGTGAGTTGTTATGATTTTTAAGGTGCGTTTTGTGCAATAATAGTTTTGTAAAAGGTATAGATGATACAAGAAGCCATTAAACAAAAAAACATTGAGTTTGATTAATCAGCTACTTTTTACCCATGAAGCTGTATCCTAGCACTTAAAGAACATCCATCTAAAATATCTGAACCCTTTCATAGATATCAAAAGAGGTCAACGGAAGACCTCAAAAACATATAAATTGGAGTTGAAACTAAACCGTAATAGAATCGAAATGGCACTTACAACGATGTTTATTACTGAAACCAATCTTGGCGTGGTCCGTTTGCGAAGTCGAGTTACAATCGAGTTTCAATCGTGTTGGCCCCGAGTTATGAGGTCAGGGGGCCTACCCCCGGATCTTAAACTAAGAGTATTCGAATCGTGGAAGCGAGACACCGTTCTACATGGCATAGGGTGTTATCTCGCTTACACAATTGCATCGGTCTTACTTTAACAGGTGATGGTGGATCCGCAGGCGTACGGCAACTAGCGAGACTTTTATGGCCTATTACTCTGGATGTTCTCGAAGATTCGCTGGACGTTACCCGATTTTGAGGTGAAAATTAAGTGTCGTATGCTTTGTGACTTTTGTTTGATCTGATAGTACAAACTGAGGCTGTCAAATTTGTTACATGATACGAATTTCGGTTCGACGCTTCGTCGCCTTTGGGGGTGTTCTTGGTTGATATTAGTCTTGATTTTTTATGGTTCCTGTATCTGTTAACGAAAGTGTTAAGAGGAATATTGATCTACCAGCAACCATGACAAATGTCATCTGCCACAATTGATGAATATAAAAAAGCATCCCACATTTTGAATATTACTGTGACTCGCTATTCTAAATTTTTTAACAACTTTTGGCAAAATAAAAAAAAAACAAATGCCAGTGAAAAATTACAAAAACAATTGAACGTCGCGACTTTTTACTTACAAATTCGCGGATATACAACACATCACCGCATCATAAGAGACAATATAGGCATTGTTTAAAAACGGTGCTCGACACTAAAAACATTGGGAGTCGAGCCTTCGCCGAGCGTGAAGGCACTTACTTTTTATTGCCGGTTTTGAACGTAACAGAATAGCGAAATACCGCCGTTCTGCAGTTCGTGGGTTAACTGGCGAATCATTTTTTGTTCCTACGGGTAACTGAGTTGTGGTGAATATAATATTGCCCTTATATAGTACATGTTTTGATATTAACTTTATCATGGTAAGATTAATGTGATCGCCGGTGGTTTAATTTTTGAAGTAGTCTTCTAGTAAAAAATCGACTTATTAGGCATTATAAAAAAAGAAATATTTTGTCGCGGGGGCTTTCATAAACATTCAAGTCACATGCTCAAAAAAACTGAAACTCAGGACAAGAATTCATCAATCCCAAAACTGCTTGTCCTACGCCGGAATCAAACTAGCGACACGTAGCGCTCAGTGGGTTTGGCGTGGTGAACTACTCGGGCTATCCGTGCACTGTTGTCTCTTCCTTTTACTTTTTCTGATTAATTTTGTTCCCGCTTACGAGGCAGTCAATCTTTTCCGCTGTGACAACTCGAGCTTAAGTATTTCGGTGGTATTTAATCGACGGTTTGGCTTATAGGAGTTGCAATGTCACTCATGTGTGGCGGGTTCGTCTTGATAAAAATGGCATGCTGTTATTGGCTTGCACTCCTACCAGATTCAGCTGAATTAAGTATTTTAAATTTGTTGGTTATGTATCGCATCTTTTTAGTCAAAGCAACCGTTTGAAATAACAAGATATATTTAATCGTTTGCATATTACCTACTATACGTCTTAAATTAGATGATTTATTATCATTTAAATGATTTATTAGATTCTGCAGATGGTTTATTATCATTTTACAGATATCAAAACTCAGTTGAATAAAAAGAAAACCCAATTCACAATAATACCCTCTTACCTAAAACAGTCCAATCCAATATTGGATGAAATGACTACCCCATAACTCACGTGCCATCCATCAGCTAATCCATAAATTCATGAGCAATAGTTCCAGTTCACCGTTTTTCCTCTAATTTCCTTTACGCTATTACCGTCGATATGTCGAAGGAACTAATACACAGTGTTGGCGTCTCTTTGAAAAATTACAAGTTTCCATTTCGTTTCACTGAGTTATTGCATTCTATCTTGTGGAGTGGAGTGGTGGCGATCAATGCCGGAGTTGTATGATGAATATGGGTTATACAGTTTTTGCATTTTAATATACATATATTTTTTAATCCCGTATTCAATGAGTATTAACTCACACATCTTTATCGACGAGACACATTTTCAAATTGGATATCAAATACAAATTATATTTTATCAACTAATGTTTTGTTCACTTCGCTCACAATCTTTTTGTTGGATATATTAACAAGATTTGTTAAGAATTTTGAAAGTTCATGAGGCAAACATCTTAAATATATTCAAAGGTCATATTGAACAGTTATTCACACCACCATTCCCAACAGTGATAATAACCAGCATCATAAATGATAATCACTCATTCTTGTTGAGTTATGATCACTCACACTGTTTAGGGGTTCTTAATGAAATTACGGTAGATATATAGTAACATTATGTTCTAATGAATGAATATACCCAATTTTGTTACCAGAAATAATAATAGACTCCTTGCCCGGTATTATATTTGTACTTGCTTTTTTATAATTTTATGAAATAAATTCGACTACAATTTCGATCCACGAAACATTTTGGTATCTTTTGTAGTTGTTGAAGTTTAGGGTTATATATTGAATTCTGTTGCAATTTTTTACAATATTCTCACTGAAAAGTGCAACCTGCAAACATGTCAAAAAACGACATAACACAAATATTCAACACCGTTCAATTTAATTTACTACTTCACCCCCTTACAAGATCACACCCGCGGGTAGGATATCGCAAAAACGCTATGACAAAGTCACAAGAGCTGTTCGAAGTGGCGGGTTTTCCTTATTGCGCCCCTGTGTGCCGTTGCTACAGTGAGCCACTTGGCTAGTAAGTACAGGGACTTGTGTTCAGGTAATGTGGTAATGTTATAATGCCTGTTTACATTGTACACGATGAACGGATTCGATGTGAGATTTTCTGAGTTTAGTTGACTGGTTTTTTTTTTTTTTTTTCTTTACGTAGTTTTTTTTCGTCAATCTGAAAGGTGAGGTGTTATAATGAAAACTGACATTTGCGTCTTCAGAATAGCTTAAACCGTTTTTTATTCTATTTGAGGCTTATATCAAATTTTGTTTAAAAGTTGAACAAGTAAGTAGGTATAGACAAAAGAGGTTTTCAATTTTCAACAGACATAATCTCGTTATTCCCAGATATTACTATCTTCCTCATCCCGTACCAACAAAATACGTTAATAACAAACAAACAAAAACAACGTCAATAAACGAATTTGAAAATTTTCAAACTCGGCGCAAAAAAACAAAAGGCCATCGCGAAAACGAAAACATAAAATATACATTATCTAAATTACGTAAAGTTAGGTGGAGTGCGGCCCTGGACCATCTCCTTCGACCAAGTCATTAAAATCTCAACAACTAAGTGAAAAACTTTGAGACACTTGTTTTCACAAAGTGCCAAAACATTTTTCTTGGTGATATAAAGGGACCTTTGGTGCCTTGGACCGGGATTCTTGTACTTTAAAAGATATTTATTTTTCTTGATGCGTTTAAGGGGTAAGTTGTGACTAAATCTTTTGGAGATAACGTTGAGATTTCCCGAGTTTACAATTTGACCTGTAGTGTACCTACCTATATTCGCAGCAGTAGCTTTTCAACAAGACTAATTCTTAACCTGCTTGTTAGTTGATGACACTGTCCGTGGGTCAACTTTACATCGTTGATTGATCAAAATTCTTATAACCTTCTTCTTCACCTTAGTCTTGATAGACCTTCGGTCAATAGCAGCTTGATATGAAGTTTCACAATTGACACACTAATTTTTACAGGATCAACTTTTCAGTTTAAGGAGCGTTAAGTCAATAAGTTGCAAAAGTCCCTAACCTAACCTAACCTATACTTGAAAATATTTAACGTCAGCAATTACTTAAAAACCCATATAAAATTACCAAATTCGTGATTCCGCGAAATAAATAAACCTGTTCAACGAAGCAGATAAGGGCCAAGCCGACTGAACTTTATTTTTCCAGTACTGGGTAAACCGGGGTCGCATTCAAAATCTAGGCCGGAATGAACCATAGCATTTATAATCCGCTTAGGCACTTGTAATATTGGCAGCGCTTTTTGCTATCGCAGCTAGATTTGCATAATTCTAACGTTTGTGGAACGTTGCTTGCTTGGACGCCAAATTGACAGCTTGAGAGCTTAATGCACGGAATTTTTGTTGGATTTCTACTGTTTTGCTGTTGTGTTTTGTTTTAGGGTTGTTGTGCTATGTTTAAACTTATGTTTCAGTGATTAATTGTTTTGTTTGAAAGTAAAATTTTATGTAAGTTAACATTGACATTTTGGATTAAAAAAACTAAAAGAATAAATCTGAAAAAAAAAACTTAGTTAAATCAGCCCACATTTTGTTATATAATATAGCTAATACTTTCACTCAAAGATATAAGTTCTTCATTCTAATTTACTTACTTACGGGTTTACGCAATGTGTCTCTTTATAGCAAAAAATACGCATCGAGCACAAATAAGTTATGGAGTGAACACACGAAAAAATCTCGCGAGAACGCGAATAAAAAACGTTTGCAACTTTTGGAAGATAAAGCCAAAAAAAATAAAAGTTGAATGCCAGAATTATTAAGCGCCAGTACTTTTTGGGCTCAAAAGAGTAAAAAGGTTTTGGATGAAGTCATGTTTCGAACTCTTTTGTAAGCCAGTAACCATTTTGTTTTGAATATGGACGTAGATACACATGTAGTATTGACGGGCTGTCTGTTTTTACAAAGCTTTTGTTAGTTCTAGATACTTTTATGTTACAGTTCCACCAAAAAATATTTTTATGGCATATCTAAAAAGGATTGCGCTTTTGACATAGTAATTGATATGAAGATTGTTAATTTTTATTTTGGTGTACAAACTATGGGTGTTACAAATTAAATTAATAAATGGTGATAAAAAGATTTTTTCTAAAAAGCAAACGTAATCATTTACACCTTCATTAACTTAACTGTAGCAGAATAACATAAATGAATTCTTACCAAATACGCTCATAACAAAATCATTAAAACCGGTGGCGCGTTTCATATTTGAAGCACTGAAGCCTGAATGCTTCCGATTACCATAAATAGAGTATATAGCTATAATTAGCTATCTTAGTGTAACGCCAGTGATCATTGTCAAAGATATCCGGGTGTTGGTCTGAGCCCCGGTATCAATCGATAACCAATAACCTCGCCACCTGTCGCCCGTCACGTCAAAACTTCAATGAAATGCCATTGACGTTGGACGTTTCATGATAAATTTCATTTTGCGTGGTTTAATATTGCCGTGGTTTTATACGTGATAAATGAAACAGGCTTTTGTGGTTTTGACCATGGGATACAGGTATTTCTTTGGATCTCCTTGGAAATAAATATAGAATGAGAAAGTTACAGAGCTTTAGTTGAGGTCAGAATAAGCATGTTTGTAAGGTTCCTAATCCGTTTCCAAAAAAACAGGAGTTATATGAATCATGGATCAGTAATGCTAAATGATAAAGATATGAATAGAATAAAGAAATAAACATTAAAGATTTCGTAATTAATTAGCTTCTTTGAAACTTTACGAAATCTTTGTGCACAAAAGATTTCACCATATAATTCAGGAAAATTTTATACCGTGGCTAAATATCTTTATGCAGAGTTTACTCGCTTTTGGGCATAGCGATAGACATCAATTTAAGTAAATGTTAAAGTTAAGTCCATGTCCCGTATGAGGTATATTACGTTACTCCTAATATCATCGGCTTAAGTTAAGAGGTACCTCTTCTTATAACAATCTCAGGTCATTGATGACAAAAGAAAATTAAAGTCACCGGCGAGCTGTCGTAATAATATTAATCAGAAGGATTTTTCGTAACTTTACCTGCGAAATTGATATCCCTAAACACTGTTTTGTTTCCTTAGCGTGCTTAATATTTCTAATAAGATATACATATTTTATACTTGCCTTGAACTGCCTTTTTCCTTTGCTCGGAAGATAGACTCTGGTGGAAATGTACCCTAATTGAATTTGCATTCGGTTTTTTTTTATTTGGAGCACCGTTTTAGCATAGTCTGCTATCCTCTGTTCTGTACCATCTAATAATTCCTAGGTTTTTAGCAAAAAGCAGCGTACCAAAACAAGTCCGTAATTATTTTTAAAACAGTCACAGGAAATGCCCACACTGCAAAATTTTAATTTAAAATTTTGAGTACACAAACCTTTATAAATGTTTGAAATATAAATTGGCATTATAAACGTGATTTGTGCGTGAGCTTAAACTGTTGTTATTCGAAATATGAAGTCAATTAAAATTATAATTGTATTGAAATAAGCTAGTTATTATGCAAAATAATTTTGTTTAATTTTGAACCTGCAATTTACTCATGTGCTAAAATTGTGTATATCAGTATATGGGTGTAAATAATATCGTAATGTTTTAGTATCATTTTGTAGCAACTAACATTTTTATGGTTTTTTTATTAAAATAAGTGTGGTTAAAATATGTATGGACATTTATAAGATCATTCTTAGGCCTTACTTCGCCTCTCGATCATAAGTACCAAAAAATATTCACATTTCTACAAACTTTTGTAATTAAGTTACGTAATCGTCGAAGTCTCAGTAAATTGAGTTCCTAATATCATAGTTGACATTCCTCTTACAGTTACCAGGGATCAGCCGATAAACACGGAGGTCAACGATCCGGCGATGAGGCTATATGAATCTCTTGAATCACTCGACTATTGTTGAATCAATATTAATGGATAACTGAGAGCTAGGACTTTAGTACTGTCATGAGTCATGAATAAAGTTTTCTTTGTAATCTTTAGTAAGATTTTGTAATAACAATTATTTATTTTGTTTTGTAAAATTATTAAATTGTAAGTATTTTTCAAATATTTTTCTTGATTCTTACAAACTGTTACTTAAAATACAATTGTCACGTCTAGGTCTGTGTCAAAATGTAGTGTAAATACAATTTAATTATAATTGGAGCAGAAAATAGTAAGTCTTTCAATTTTAAATCGGCTTATTAATGAATATTACCATACTTTCGACTCCCAAACTGGCATGATGTACAGAATAAAGACTTCGGGAATTGAAAGATCAATGATTCTCGATCTGTCCTCATATTTTATACTCGACTTATGTCAGACAGCAAAGCTCAGGAATTCGCCGAGCCACCGCGACACTTCAAAGGTTGTATACAATCATTTGATCCATTCATCAAACTGACGGAGTGTTTTATCTTGTTCCCAAAGCCTGTGGGTTTCCTTGACAGATTCCAACAATAGCCTTATCGGCAAACATCGAACAAAGGGCCACAAATAAAACAACAACAGTATTATAAATCAGATTGCTTTAATTTATTTTAGTTTTATACAAATCGAATACTACTTACGATAGTCAAATTTAACGAATAATCATTTTACCCGTTGTATTTATTTTACAAATTTACCTTTGTATATTATCTTTTAATTATTTTTCATCTATTATAAAAACCTCCATAGGGGCTTTTCATTATAAACTTACATTACACTCTGCTGTATTTAATCAACTTACTGCAGTCACATATATTTTTTATTATTTTAATTTTAATTAATTATTTCATCTATGGTTAAGCCACAGGAACACAATGTGGAGTTTTATGCGTGATTTAGAAAATAATTATCGAAATATGTGAGAAGCTCGTTAGTTGAAAACAAGTTTGGTCGATGTTTGGTACGTGTTTCCGAACAGTGAACGTGTGGGTTTAGCTCGCCAGGCGCCATCTTTATTGCGGTAATTACGAATTTATGGTTTTCAAAAAACAGTCTATACTATATATTGTATTGTTTATAGAACAAAATATTGTATGCGCGTAATTGGATCTCGTAAAATTATTCCATTTGTATTGCAGCTAAGTAGTAACCAGGTGTGTATGAGAATTTAAATTAATTATTGCAACCATTGGATTGGCTAACGAGTCATATTACCTAATTGCTTGATGCTAATTTGAAATGGAATATCTAAATTGGCAGTGTAAAGTGGTGCAAATTGACGCATATGTAATATTTTAAAACGTTTGGACTTTGAAATTTTAAAGTAAAGTTACAAAAAATTTAGAGTTGGAAAAAAATCGTTATATTTTTTATAAGACATGGCGTGGTTAGCTAAACCCATGTGAAATGAGGATGTATGTGAAATTTAATAATATTTTCGTGTATAATATTGACGCATACATAAGTTGGTGTTTAAGTAAGCGAGCACACACCAGGTGTAATGTTGTTAGATGTAGCCTATATAGCGATTGTATGAGACACAGAAATAGTTTATTTGCCAAAGAACTTAAGAACCATTTCCATTTGAACTTTTCCTTTATTTACTATTACTTGTACTGTTTTACGTATAACGGTAAGTATGAAATACTCAAAGTTGAAAAATGAACCTTATTCTCAAATTAAAATACAGTCATCCTACGGGATCACTTTGTAAAAAAAATACTTAAAATATATTTTACGTGAAACTTTTCAGGTAATGTTAATAAAATACGTCGCCATTGTTATTTAGTGAGTCTTCCAAACAGTATTTACGCCGTCCTATAGAGTAGCAAGCAAAAGTTTACATGACATGTGTCAATAGTGCCGACTCGTATCGTCTGTGAGATCGTAACAGCTCGAGTTAGGGGCCCGGTCTAGTAAACAAGCTGTCAGTGCCGTCTCACAAGGTACACTGGCAAAAGGTACACCGTATTTTTCGTACCGAGAAAGAAAATTTCGTATCGTAGCCTAAAATTGACATTCTTTTGTGTTCGAATTTTTAATTTTCGGAATACAATCTCTTTTGTGCGGCACCATAGAGTTTATTCCTCGGAGAGGTTTCATTTTTGAAACAAGAAGGTTTTATTACTTTATAACGGCTTGGGATTTAAAAGACTGGCCTTAATAATGTTTTAATTCAGTTGACATGTTTGAATAAAAATGGAGGAGTTCTTAGGTCCTTGGCAAAAATGTAAGTAAATAAGAGAATATTTGTTTTTTACCGCTGTAAATTTGCCTTATCGCTAAAACTAAAACGATACAAGAGTAGATGAGACTCGAAATAGTTAAAATCTTAGTTTACAGCGTTCAGAAGTAGAAATATACATGGAAATCCAAAATACCTGTTTCACGATTAAAGCATTTTGTTTCTGTTGTGCAGTATGCAGAGCTTGTATGACAAATGATTAAAAAAAACGTTATAAACTAGTTTTATCAAAACTAAATTTTCAATAGGAAGTAAAATATTGGTAGAATAAAAATGTTGTTTTTGAGATTAAAATTTCTACCATAGATTTGGGAGATATATTTTATTTGCCAAAATATTAAATTGTTGATACCATATGCCATACAAACGTTAAAATTAAATATAGATGTATACATATATGTATCAGTGTAGATATAGACGATAGTGTGTAAAATGGTTCCTCAGAGTTAAGTGAAATTCGGAAATAGTTTAGAGTTAAAATTCACAAAAATATGAGATAACGATAAAAGCTGGCATTGCGTACATTTTCATAATCGTGCTATGAAAATAATGATTTCGTTAAATAATCAAAAGTGAAATCAATTATTTTTACTTTATTAATATTTACTCAAAATAACGGTTACAATATTTACTTTAAAAGTAAACTGAAATGATAAAAGGTGATAAAAAAAAATCGGAATTAATATTTCGAGTTCATAATAATTGAAGTGGCGTCTGTTCTTTATTTAAACTATTAATTTATTTATGCCAGCTTTTATAATTTCCCAATAAATTTAAAAAATAGGATACATAAATTGTGAACATCGAAAATATCAGTAGTTTTGTTTACTTTGTAAAGAGTGGAAGTTATAACCATAAATAAATACTGCTTTAAAATGTGTTACAGTTGTTCTGAAAAAACCGTTAACTGTTTGTTTGAGCGACTTCACAAAAACGCAGACTGCGTGCGTTTTGTGTGTTTATGAAATAAAGTTATTTCACGTTGGCAATAGTTTAACGGTTTTAACAACATGGCTGCATATACATCGCATATGAAATGGTAACTTCAGTTTATTTTGTTTTTATTCTAACCCGGTCCCATGCAGGCGTTTAATTATTCGGCTTTTATTAAATCGTAGATCGTTTCTACTCGATTTTTATTTAACTATATTTTTTATTATATTTTATCATTGAACCGCTACCACGGGCGTTACATTCGATTTCACAACCTTTCATTTATTTATTTTTAAACAAAATTAGTTTAAAATTGGCTGAATAACCCGTAGCTGCGGCCCAACACAAACATTAACCCGTTAAATTACATGTTAACAAAGACCCTAGTTCGTTTTTTTTATTTTTTCTTTACAATAAACTTCTCAACTTCATAGTTTATCCCTAAAATCCAACTTAACTTCAATATTTATAAACCCTATTTTTGGCACTAACAAATCTAATTAAATATATCAATTAATTTTACAATTTTCATTTTTATCATCACTTTGAATAGAAATATACACAATCAAATATAACAATAGGGTTTAAACTTAAAATAATGTAACAATATGAACCGTGTGCTCGGAGGCGACATCGGATACTTGACGTCGAGCACCGCACTGGTTAACATAAATTCTGCTAAACAACAACCTTCATAATCTTGGAAACGTTTAACATAACTAGGTTTCATTAATACATTCCATGCTCAAGCCGTACCTTTCTCTAAAGATATTTATATTCTTACAACAAATTGTGAACTCGACTCCAAGAAAAAGGTAGCACTTGTTTACATATTATTCACGCTTAACTTGTCAACAATAAAGACGTAAAGAAAATGCAAAAACACTCAGAGTTGCGAAAATTTTATATCTAGTTTTAGTGAGCTTCCTTATCAATAGTTATTCCTTTATAATTTTAGCTTAAATCAAGGGACACGACATTCACTAGGCTATCACGACATCTATAAGAGCGAAATTGAGGAACGGACATAGATAAAGACTTTAAATTGTTTATTTTTAAATAATATGACTATTATATAGATGCTACAGTATGTGCTAAAAGGTTCTAATCGAGTAGACACTTGACAATCGTAATCGGTTACAATCGATATCAATTAAAAAAGTTTTTCAATTGAACTTCTGTCACAGTGACATTTTGACGTCTTATTGGGCGCGAAAATGGTCGGATCGCCTCCGATCGATCTACGCTTGAAATGAATCAGACAATACGAGTACTTATCGAGATGATATAAGTATAAGACAGTATCTAGTACTTAAGAATAATAGTGTACTATTCCTGCCCAATAAGACTGGTTGTTACAATACTAGAGTGAAGAATGCGATATTTTAGTCTTTTTTCCGATTTTTTTTCTAATATTTATATACAAATACACACCGCAATATTCTGTATTTACATTTTTATCAATATGGTTACGTGATTGGTAGTGATATTAACAGCTTGTAATAATTTCGTTAAGCATAACATTTCCTATATTGTAAACACAATCCCATTTCTAAATAGTGACTATTTCTGATGCTAAGGACTTACTCTCATACCGTCATATACAAGTACAATATTATAACACTATCGATAGTTTAGTGAGCATTCGTCGATACAAGATGACAACAGTAACGAGTTAGCTTAATCGATAACGTTTTTATCTTAAGTCCTATCGCGTTTAACATTAAGTCCCTTTTTGAATGGGACCTAATTTATTTATTAATTCAACATAACAGATGCTAAACCTATACTAACTTTGGTTCCGTATTAATTGTTGATTTTTATCAATTCCATAACTGTTTAACAATTCCTGGATTTAATCTTCATAGTACATTCTTTAATTAAAGTTTTACTCCCATGTCCATATCTAATATTCCGACCCGTCTATGAATACATACCGATTAAAATCGATACGTATCTTTGCTGACACAGCGATTGTCGCTAATCGAATTCTAATATCGAATGGAATAATCTTAAATCATTAAGTAGCTATTCTGACTTGACTACCGATATTTGATCCATTATGTACATTACTTAATACCCTAAGATCTTGTGTCATCGTCTGTGATCCCTCATTACATGCAAAAGGATACCATTTCAATTTCAATTATTCCAAGAACTCTCTCATTAATCATCAATGCATTGACGTTAACTCAAACAATCCTTAAGCAACCAATTTCGTCTCTTTAATCGATTTCTCAGAAAATCATTTTCGTTCTTTTTCAAATTTAATGCAGCTCTGTACTCGCAATCTAAACTTTTCTTAACTGAACCCTCGCTCCTTTCGTTTATACAATATCGTTTAGTAATAATAATTAATACGGTTTTATTAACAAATTATGCACGTCAACATTTATATGTATAACATCCTAGTCAACATCACATTTTTTTATAAATGCTAGATGAAATTTCAGTCTGATTTCAAAATACAGAATAAATTCAACAAAATTATGAATTGAAACTAAAACTTTAGACAAAATAATCATAAAATGAGAATTCAAGATGTAAGTGAATAACTGTTAAACGTTAAAGACGTAAAAACACTAGAAAATCTAAAACCTTTTCGAACTGAAATCCCACCCAGCGTGTCACTTAACTACAATATGTAAATTTATCATAATTTAATGTCTTAAGACTTTGTTATGAAGACGTGTGCGTTTCAACCACGTATTTTAATTAATTATATTATCAATTATAGTTACATATCGGCGTTCTAATAATTAGTTCTCTCATACTTGTGCCGGGATCCCGGTGACTTTGTAGTTGATTCATTGCACGATGATATGCGGTGCCGACAACAGAACAGCTACTGTTGCAATGATTGTGAAAAGTGTGAACACGAACAGGCAAAATCTGGGGACAAAAGTAACATGTGAGTAAGTGTGTCAAACACAATAATATACTATGACAGAGTTGGGCTAAAGATACAGCCCTGAAAAAGCCCTTCACGAAGTGCCTTCTATTCAAATATATAATAATAGCTATTTAATTGAAAGCAGAGCATCGACGTTAGTTTATTGTTTTTTTCAACAAAAAACCGTATAAATGAGTAAGCTATCAACATATTCAAAGTGTTTTCGTATCTAAGGTGTGTCAAACGCTTATGGACTATCTTACTCCCATTTTAAAGGTAATGTTTTTTGGCGCGGCATCTTATGATATCGACAGCTTATACACGAACGGCACGCAGAAAGCTTGTCACGTTACAGTGACATGTTACCATATTACTTTATTGCCATTTTGTTACTCCACACATGCACCAAATATACAAAGTTCTACACAGATCGCGGGAAAGCTTGTTAGTCACCCATAAAACTGCCAGTTTACGAGCTTTTTCGCTCCTAATTAAATTTTGTGCCGCTTCTAAAGCAATTTATTTTACTAGAAAATTTAATGGGGGTTTATTATTTATTGCAATGTTGTCGCTCGGCGATAATGTGACCTTACCTACCTATTTTTAAAGCCATTTTTATATACTCTCCTAAATTTTTCACTCTAATTTCTACCACACTATATCACCACCATATTATACCGATCGTCATTTTAATAACAAAAGATCCTGAAACTACGCCAGCGGTTGCCATTAATAATCCCAGTGAAGTTATAAATTTTATACCCATCTGTCTAACATGTTTGGCTAGTCATAAAGAGGGTCCAGACCTTTTATATTCTATTACTACATTTTTAAATAGGATGTAACGCTCGTCTCATATAAAATTTACTATAACTATATTTTCAAAAACTAATTCCCAATATACACGGTAACGTTGAGATTTTTCACGTAAATTTGAAACACTGTATACTAATGAAATCAAATAACTTTTTAACTTAAAAATAAAATAAAAAACGAATACAAAAATATGACTAAATCTACATTACAAATGGAACAATAGAGAGATCAATCTAAATTAATGATGTTATTACACCACACTCATTCATCAAATTGTTATTAAAGCCTTTTCAGATTACTTCAAAGTTTAATAAATGGAGTTTATTTTTATCTCGTCTGGTTTCAATGTTTTATCGTGGATCTTTTTTCTCTCAGTACTGGCCCCCTGCGTTTGCCTTCACGGGCCGGTTCACGGCACAAGCCTATTGGATCGTGTAACGCCATGGCCGCTCGATATTTTAAGACTTATTTCCATTCACGATAATCACGATATTATCACCTTATGACGCAAAAACCTTTTTATGTTACATACATTTACGTATTCACAATTTTTATTAAACAAAAAGGAATCCCCAGATATTAGCAAAGTCACTTGGCCCAGAAAAGATGTTTGAGTATTTTTTCTGGCCCCGCTATTTTAGACATCAACTTATCAGTTCTTACCTGTCAACAACCATCGCAGCAAACTTCCAGTCGCTGATGAGCTCGGCCTCCTCGTCCGCCTTCTTCATCCTGGCAGTGATGAACTGCAGCTCCCTTAGTATCAAGTGAAGCTCTCTATGGTGGCTGCCCAGCCCGCCGCCCACGTCTTCCATAGTCGAGGGACGGACGAACGACCGACGGAAATCCGTGCGGAATATTGAGCACCTAAGTTTGGATAAGGAGAAATTTACTTAAATCAGTACTGTAAAATAACAAAGAACTATTAGCGGAGCAAAATGATGAATAGTATTTCTCTTACCCAGGCCCTAAATTTCCAGTAGATGCTGTACTGTTAGGAGGAGGTGGGCCATGCCTGAAGTCATCATCGATGTCCAAAACGTTTGCCAACAGCGATTTTGATGACCTCTCCTTAAGTTCTAACTCTCTCATTCTTGTATTCATCATTATCGTCTTCCTCGTAATTTTCTTCCCTGGCCTCGACATGCGAAGAATCCACGGCAACCATTGTAGGAACACTGATTTTATCTGTTAAGAAAATATCCATATCACGAACAGTATCATATTCGTGTGAGTATTCAGCAAATGAAAACGATGGTCCACGAAATACTTATCACCGACTACTTATTACTTACCCACTGTGGCATCTCATGTATGTCTGCTGTTCGATGATGGTAATTGAGCACGACTACTGTTAGTACCACTGACGATGCTACCATGAACATGATGCAGTTGAAGTACGTTCCTGTCACATAGAACATCTAGTTTAACACGTTGTATGAGTAAATTTACGGACAGATGATGATTTTTGACATGATGACAAGAAGAAATTGAAAGTAATTTCTGATAACCTTACTTTGAAGACAGATTCCAAAACAAAAATATTCTTTCTTGGACTTGAATAAAAATTAAAATTCCAATACAGCTAAATTACAAAAAATACTTTTCTATTAGGTAGCATTGCAAAAAGTTACAAGTCATTGCAATATCAACATTTAATACGGGATTAGTGCAAATCATTACATTTCATCATCATCTTACAGCTATGGGGTGACATTCAAACCAAAAAATAAACGTAAATGGTAAGGAGAAAATTAGGTACTTCAGTGTTTTTTATCTTACATTTTTTTAAATAACCTGTTTAATATTACGTGGTTCATTGCGAGATGTCATAATCTAATTAACAATGACACAGAAAGCCACATTCATGCATTTTTAATTACACATGCGATGTTCTAATCTACATTTAGATGAGTTTTAGCTTTTATGCGTTACATTGACGGTATCAGCTTTAATAAGCCAACGTTTACGATATTTTGTCGTGTCTATCAACAAAAATAATCTTTTTAATTTTAAAAGGACATAAACACGACAAATTATTCTCGTTTTCTTTATTACCTACTTTTATTACTTTATGACAAAGAAAGTGCCTGTCACCTGATTACTTTAAGTATTAAATTGTCAATTATCTCTTTCAGACAAGCTCTTTCAATTTATTATTTAACGCCTCTCGTAACGATTGTGTAGATAATCTTCAAGTTATTAACATATTTTAATAATTTCACGTTACCAGAGGCGTAACTTTGACAAAGGCATTCGCTACCTCTAGATTGTCGTAAGTTTTGGTATGATTTCGAATACATCACAAATTATTGGAGATATCTTATTCCAATCTGCACTGTGAAATTGTGTGCGATTGTTGAGTTCAAGTATTATCTTAACGAGTGCCTTTGTCAAAGGTTTCAATAAGTTTATCATTTCGTCAATTACAGGGATGGTAACAGACCCGACAAAGTTGAGACCCGAAGTTCACGAGATACTTGGAGGCTGGACCCTCACTACCCGCATCCACTTTGTTGCTTTAAACTGTTGTTTAACTTTTAATCCTGCTTTTAAACTACAAGCAATCAAGTATTTAGAAGCTCGTTTAGTTATTGAGAGTTGAGCGACAACCTCATTTTAGTCACTTCAAAATCATGCTCGAAGCTTACGTCTGTCGCTTGATAAATGTCTACAGAAAGGCCAATAGGGAAATAATGTAGAAAGTAAAATAGATTCGAAAACGAAATTTCGATAAAAGGACGAAGAGTAGTAATGTAGGTAGATTATTTTAATACATTACAAGAAGATCGAGTGCTATGTTCAGGAAATTACCTTTAGATAGACTCTGCGTAGCTACGTATTTCAATAGCACGAATCGAAAGTGCAATAACTCTATTTCAAGTGTCGAGAGCCACAAAGCTCTGTAAAGCATAGATCAGTCTCCAGAGACGGCGAGACTCTAAAATGCAAGTCGAAAACAGAAAAAAAAAGAAACTATACGTTCTCCTTTAAGATTCAAGCGAAAATATCTATTTAGATCTTTGTTAAGTTGGTGTTTCATGAATGAGCTGAGGAGCATTTCGGATTTGACACCCCAAAATATCCCTCGAGCTACACTCTCATTTAGAAAAAAAACTATTCATCATTATTTTTATTTCAGTTATTTAAAAAAGAAATGACCAAACGCGTGGTACTTTTCTCACCTATTAGGGGGATCGCCTCAGAGGTTTTAGTGATGACGTGTCCCACCAATAGAGAGAAAACTGTTTGCGACAGGAGGATTGTAACACCTGCAAAGATCAATATAAACTATGAAACAAAACCAAATCAAAATGTTCTATTTACAATTGTTAACCTATGCACCATCCAGTCTATTACATCGTCGGTAAGATCTCGTCCTGTTAGTGTGCTGAGTCGGTATCAGGGGCTCAAGTGAAATCATAAACAAAACATAAGGATAGTCATGCAAACACTAGTATAGGGTTTTATCGCTGGCTTTTTATTAAGTGTTTAATATTTATGAGGAGAAGGGTTTTATCCAAGTTTATGCTAACGTTACACCACCCTCCAAGTATCCAGAGACCACGGCTTTAAGCCTATGGATGTCAAATAAAACAGTTATTGATTTTAGATTAAGTTAGTAATAAATAGACACCGAAACACGAAATTCGTACACCATGGAATCGATTACGTAGACAGCAAAACCACATAAATTTTTGAAGATAATAAAAATATGATTGTAAACATTTAGAATAAAAATATCGTAACTTACCTTCGGCGTCCAAAACTATTCAAAATCTTGTCAAGTTAAATTCCCATGCCATGCCACTCAAATCGGAAAATCAGAATCGTCACAAAAGTGTTTCACCCAAACAAAGAAAATAATGAGTAATCAAGTGACAAAGCCTTAAGCGAAGAATCACGGAATCGATTCCAAGATATTGTAACCGAAATTAACTTCAAGAAAAATGCAAAACCAAAAACACCGATCCAATTTTCTCGTCGATTAAATTTTGCTTTTAATATTTATCGAATGAATTATCTTAAGCAAAGCAAGTGTTTTAACGACGTTCAGAACAACATAATACATCATTTATAAATAGACAGTGAACTTAAAGCTGGCTCATTGTGGTTGTACCCACTCTGTAGCAACAATAAAGCTTACAATGATTTAATCGAATTTAAGACGTACATAATTTACTCCTTGTAATGTTTTAAAATAACTATTCATTATTTATTGTTTAGTTAGAAAAATAAATGAGAGCTGAAATCAAATCAAAAATAGTATGAAAGATGAAATAAAAGTACCAGGATACAATGAACATGAAGAGAAAATAAAAGTGGGAGACAAGCGGGATGGACGAACGGTGTGGGTTAGGTTTGGGTAGTGTACCTAACAGGGGGATAGCGTCGGAGACCTGTGGCAGGGTCTCGGCTACCAGGTTGAGGAACACCGTCAGCGAGAGAAGAATAGTGACTCCTGCAATCAAACACATGGTTAACACCCCTACAGATGTTGATACCGTTATCAACACTAGACACTCCATCAACTTTAACCGTATACATAAACCGTCTAAATTCCTGACAATAGTAATGGATGATGACGATATTAAATGATATCTACGCCAGTAAAACTTACCGTCCGACGCCTTTATTTGTCTGGATCTTTGCGGGGTACTAACACCAACACATAAACAGTCATACCACATTCTAGACAATCTAATATTCATTTCAGTGCACGCTGCTTCCGAACGGATCTTAAAAGTTTTATTACCCCTTTGGTACGTTCAACAAGCTGTACAGCGTGAATTCTTGGCTTTTACGGTGCACGTTTATTATTTCTGATTAATTCTCGCCTCTACACTGTTATTAAATGGTTCTTGTTGCTTTTTATCGTCGGTTTGGGATGAATATTAAATGTTTTGTAATTCGTTTTATAGTTCTTAGGTTAGGTTTTAGTTTACATCTACAGCTTTATTATGCATATTAGTTTTTAAATAAAAAAGTAGCCTTATTTTACGACTGTCGTCAGATGAAAATATTTACTGACATTTTCTTAAGTATTCCTGACATTCTACTATCTCCGATATGACGTCAGCAGCGTGCACTATTCCGCGGCTATGTCCTACTGCAGTACCTATGAGGGGCACTGCGTCCGACGTGGAAGGCATCTTTTCCGCGACCAGGTTCAGAAACACGGTCAACGATAATAGAATCGTCACACCTGTCAAGCGGCCAATACTGTTTAGGATACTAAGATACTGTTGCGTGATCTATTTCTAAATCTTCAGATGCTATATCTTTTTGAATACAGACATATTTAACTTCAGTATTATCGTAACTGGAAATATTATTAACATTATCTACGCGAGCCTTCGAATTGATCAATTTTTCGAAAAATACTTGGCAAAAATATACAATACATTCAAAAAGTCGTTTTATTTATAACATGTACTAAATAATAAAATAAAAACGTTCAAGAACATTTACTAAAGCTGAATACTAAAACAAATTTAATAAAGTCAATTTAACGCCAGAAAATTAAAATATAATTTAACACGGAGGCTTCAAGCCGTATCTAGGTTCCCGCGAACGTAATTTGGAACTTGAACAATTTATTAAACAGTTCCAAGAATATTTGGGAGTATCTCAACCGTGAATGATACTTCAAATCAGAGGCGGCCGAACAAGGCAATTTTCTAGTCTGTGCAATAATAATTTCTAACGCCCCCTTCAGACATTTCCCCATTAAATTTAAGTACGTTCTTAGTTCCAGTAGAGCTGCTTCTAAATACTCAAGTCTCATCGCTTATAATTAAATTGTAAAACTGTCTTTTATGGACCATGAGCGATCTCCACTTACAAATTGTGAAAGCTCACCGCTTGTCAGTTTGCTTTGATTATAATATTATTATGAAAACAAGTCAATGACTATTTAGCTTTCAATCGTAAACGAAAAACGTATCACATTGTGAATCTCCTATCCTTTAATCACAACATTATAAAGACTCAATGATGATAAGATCTACTCTGGTAAAATTATTTAAAATTGAAACCGAGAGGTTAACCTACTTACGGCGCTTCACAGTTGACACATTTAAAATTTACAGCAAACTCGAACGTACATCAGCACTTGTGCCATATACGTATAAATATGATACGAATATGCACATTGTGGCCTTTTCAAGATAAGAAAATGGAACACGATTTCGCTCGGTTCTTCCGTACCTTACTCCGCGTTATTCAGTTGTCAACAAAGCAGATTTTCTTCGGAGACCCTGAATATTCTACAAGTTGTGAATTATCTAGGAGAATTCGAAAAGATGTACTTACCGAGCGTCAGCTTTTCTCCGGAGTCTGGTGGCAGTGTGAACCCGAGTAGCGCCATCGATGAGATCAACACGCACGGGACGATGAGGTTGAAGAAGTAGTACAGGGTTCGTCTCCTGATCATGATGGTGAAGGTCACGTCCACGTAGGGCTCGGGACAGCACGCATACGTTATCGTGTTCTTTTTGCCTGGCATTCCTGTGAGTCAGCAATCAACCAGTATTAATAACGAGGCACGAGTAATGAGCAGTATTAAACATTAAAATAAAAAGAAAACAAATTTCACAAAACATAAAAGGTAAGTATACTTCTTGATACCATTAAAATCTCATTAAACATTTACTGATACTTACTCTGCTTCAAAAAGCGAACTGAGAATATTTAATTAAAGAATTAAGCTTGATAATGGAATATCAAATAAGTAAAGAAATAAAACTCGTGTAAAGGACGTATCTAACTCAAAGAAAACAAAAAATATAAATGTTAAATTAAATATAAGAGTACATTCGTTTTTATGATGGCCGAGCATTATTTAACTTGGTAAGTGACCGACAAAAAAACTGTTGCTACAACTTACCTATAAGATACCACTCCCCATTTGTTATGAAGTCCGACAGATCACCGCCTGCCTCATCCTTTAGCACCAGATCCAACTGTCAGGGCGAAACACGGTGTAGTTTCACACATTCATACAAGATGCACTAACACAGTCCTAACCCATACAAAGAAACATGCCCATCCCAAGACGGCAGGACCAGATACCGAGCGATGTTGTCGCATTGTTTGCCTCACAAAGCAGATCGTGGAGGCAATATGATTGCCGCTTAAGCAATTTTGTAATGAAACGGTTTATCATTTTTCTCCTCGTCCCTTCCTTCCGTTTGCATTTTATTGGATATAAAATTCCAGCAGATTTGTAAGTTATAAATGTCTCGTTGCTTATTATTCAGCTTCAACTTAGAATTCGTTGACTTAAGTGACGGTATCTTTTGGAACTGCCATCTTGTGATATTAGAAATTTCTCGTAAATCTGTACGTTGGATCAAAAGGGAAATGTGAGAACCTCTAAATGCAAGACCAGGAAAGGGATGCAAGAACATGCTGCATACAATATAAAATATAACCGCCATACGGAAATTTTGAACATTTGGGACACATTGTATAACATTTTAAATACATAGAAGAAATGGAAGAAAGCAAAGCGCTATGTACTAAATTACAGCTTTTTGCCGAATATATTCCTACAATCCTGTACCTATAAACAATGGAACAAATACCTAATGGAACTCGTATTATAACTTCCCTATTTCACAAATACTACTTCGCATTAAAGTGTACGCTGTAAAGCCAACTACAGCTAGTTCGTAAGCAAAGGAAATCCAGTTACCTCACACCACAGCTGACTGCAAATTCTAAAACTACTCATTATAATGAAAGTTAAAATAATACGAGGACGCGACAAAGGCAAAGTTAGATTAAGTCTATAACAAACACGTGGTGTGAAACTGGCTGGAGTAATGAGTTAGGAGACGCGCCAACTCCGCCAGACTGCGGAATTATTCAAGAAGTTATCACTCAGAGCACGGGATATTTACGACACTTTGTATTATATCTAACAACAGATTTTTTTTTCATCATCTTTCGAAGGCAAAGTGATTTAAAATTTAAAAGAAGCTAGCTTTTATCTCGAACACAGGTCAGTTGGTATCAAAAATTTGAGACACTCAATTTAACAGCATTCCAAGTCGTTGCTCACTTGTCAAATAGACGGATAAGGAGCCGAGCGAGGCGACAATTTACAAAACGTTTTTATAGTAACATGTGCGCTATTACCCTTTTATACAAAACGACTGCTCAGTAGAGTAAATCGTTTTCGCACTACATATCGAACTTCCACATTTGTACCCATCCAACAAACTGTTCATACCATAAATCAAGCGTGGGTCTAGTACATGTTTATTTGAATTCCCTCTTCATTTTGCAGATGCTGTCAGTTCGGTGTGATGCTATTTTTCGTCTGACAACTCTTGCGTTCAAATAAGACAGGTAATAAACTCTATGGAACGCGGGGAACGTTTAAGAAAGCGACCGTCTATGTCTGTAGCCCGCTTTATGCAGTGTCTTGATTAGTACTGCCCATTAAAAGTATTAAAATAGTTTCGATTTACCGTTTCAGATTCTTTACTATCGTTTCATTACTAGCTAATCTTGCTCTACCACAAATATTTCAGCAATATTAGGATATATTCTTCTCCATTCAGCTGATATTCTTGGAGAAGTCCCAAAATCACGTCGAGTACGATAAAACATTCAATTGTAAAAGCAAATACTGAATCGTTCCGTTGACTAACAAAACGGTGAAAGCTGAATTAAACATTATAACGCGGCTATGAAAGAAAAACATTAAGTTAACGCTACAAAATAGAAGATAAGATGTTGGTATGATGGAAAATTATTCGAAATATTAAATTTTTCTTGATAATAGTTTTCAAATTAATAAAAATACTTTCAATTATTATTTTAACACGTTTTCGGGTAATCGGCATATTACATACACGTATTTATATCTCGTAAAACAGTACTAACTTTATTTTCTTAAGAGTTTTAATCAGTGTGTAAAGAAATTGAATTGTTTTTCTTACTGAACAAAATTTTGTAGGTTTAATATGAAAGGAGGTTCTTAACCTTCTTTATGACGTGGGTATTGATCCCAAGTTAGGATGAAATTTGTTACGGTTCTCAATTTATTCATGTATTTTTTACAACCCACACAATTTGCCTAAATTGGAATACCTAAGGGCTCTGGTTAATTTAAGGATATTTTTTTTTAAATTTGACACGAAATTCAAAACTATTTTACACAGAAAAGAGACCTAAAACTTTACACATTCAATCTCATAAAAAAATATATATTAAAAAATGGGTTTCGCTGATCGTAACAATAAGAAACTCTAAACCCATATCTGTAATAATATTTCAAAATAAGATTGCTGTAACCTAAATAAGAAGTCTAAAATATGTGTATGAATAATTCATGCAACTGTGATTTGATGATTTGAACCTTATCATCTAAGACACAAGAGTAATTTCACAAGATCGTGAAATTATAATCTATAAAACATTTCTAAATTTCTCTACAAGCGTGAATAATAAAGCATGCTTAAAACTATCTACACAACATATACACAGTAATTCCCGTATGGCGGCTCACATCATAATAACCGTTTCTTTATATATGTACAGTGCTCAACTTTTGCTCCATGCAAAATAGTACATACAAAACTGGATATGTAATATCCTTGGTTTCTCACATGGTTCCCTTAGATTTCACCTCACCTACCTATCCACCCCTATTTAATCTAAGTATTTAATTTCCATTTAAATTCTCTCGCCATCTTTATTTATTCCAGCCACGGCTGTTGTTATTTGTAATGTTATAATGTAATTAAATCTCGTTAATTTAAGTGTAATTAATTGTTAGGCTCAAATTATTCGTTTCGTTAATGAAAAGATGTTGGTTTTACTTTGTGTTTGTTTTAAGTGTTACTTTAAATATTTTCGTATTTACTGATTCACCTGTCTGATTAAATTAATTAGTTATTCTAATTGTTTAATTGAATATAAAATTATTTAAAGATTCTAAACAAGAGTCTGAGTTAAACTTTTAGATTAAATAGTATTATGACGGACAGACTATATTGCATATAATTATTATGGCTGCCAAGTAAAAATATATATTTTTTGCACGTTTTTTTTACAAGCAGTGAAACGTCTCATTTCAATACTTTTAAACATTTTATAATTTACAAAATGGAAAGCTAATTTTAAATTACTCCATAACGTGAAAATTGTTCGACTTTTGAACGAACAATTTAAAGCAATAGCGAAAATATTTGCTATTCATACTCTAACAAGAATTCGATTAAACTTAAGACCAGACAAGTGAATCAGTTATTATATTTACAAAGTATAAAATGTATAAATTGTATTCGCAAAACTAATTCGTGTACAACAAGAATGAAAGCTAAAACCTAAGCAGAAGAAGTTAGTGTACAGTGCGTCAAGTGATCGCATGTGTTACCAAATAGATCGTGATAATTATAATCAAATAGAATACGATTGATCAAAGATATCATATGATTTAGACTGTGTAATTTGAGCCAGAAATTCAAGATATTCAAAGCAGTGAGCCAGTGAAGTAAACTGTACTTTCTAAGAGTTAGCTACCTGATTGCCATCGTACGTCCAGCTACCGAACTTCATATCACAGTGTTGGTCGTCGAAGGGAAACCACGTGATGTCTATCTTGCATGTGCTCTTGAAAATGCCAGGTGGCACGTACAGGCAACTGCCGTTGTTTCTGACCACCACGTTGGTCTGGTATGTCCCGTCAAAACCCTCGTCAGCACTATGTGTCAATAGAAATTGTCATGTATCTGTTTCTCTGTTACATTTCTTATGTGAAACTAAAGACATTCATTTTCAGTCTCGGAGACGTGTTTTTTATTAACAATTGAACATCGTAAATTCATAATTTAAATATTGAACAGTCAAATGTCAACCCGATGTTTTTATAAATTGTTGCCAGCATTATAAAATAAAGGTAACTGTTTTACATTTGAAAATTAAAGAAGAAAATTTCCTGAATAAAATATTTTAGAGACAAATTCATTGAGTTATGTAAACATAGTTTTCTTAAGGAGTTTTTCTAAAGGTTATAAGAGGAACCGACGACCTTTTATCAAGTACTCACAAAGAGATATTAGGTACTAAGAGCCTCCTTTGATCAGTACTTCTAATTCATAAACATCTCTTCAAATCTCTATGAAAAAATACTAAATATTCAGAGGAAAGAAACTCAAAGATCGTATGGAAATGAAGTTAGAAAATTATTATGAATACCTTTGAAACAAAAATGATTTGTTATTCAAAAATAAGGCTTATTTCTTAGCTAATATGCTTTAAGTAAGAAATGAAGTTTTTAGTTTAATATATGTCTTCTATTTTATTTTATTTAGAAAATAAAAATATGTTTAGATTACTATGTACAACTATGATTTAGTTTTAATTAAAGCTATGTCAAATGAAAAATTGCTTTTATTGTTAAGCGTTAAAATAATTTTGTTAATTAATTTTTCAGTGCTTCGGATTCATCTGGGACATCTTTATTAAAAAAAAATGTGCTGTCATTGACAAATTAGAAATAATAATAATGTATTATCATTGACAGTACTACAATCATCCTCTCGCCTTAAAAGATTAAAAAGTGTATCGTATAAATTGTTGGAAGTATTAGAAGGACAAGTACTACGGAAAGAAGGAAAAAAAAGGAAAATCTGAAAAGCGAGACGATGATAGTGGTGTCTCAAATCAGCGACTAGCGTGCCATGTACGTTTATTTTGTTTATATTTGTGGCAGCACCGAGTAGGAGAGCTGTCAGCCACGCGAACGATTGTTGCTTTCATAAAAAAAAAGTAATAAAAACAGTGAAGCACCAATCGTCACATTCGGGGATCATCTCCTACTGTGCTGTCACAATTCTGAAAATTATTTAATTAGGAATTATTTTAATAAAAGTAAAACAAATGCACAAAACGAAAACATATTTATAAAGGTACGCCATCAGCAATACAAGGTAGCAAGAATCAAAGAGATGCTTGATCAACGCTTTGAGGTTTCGCAATAAAAAAAACAGTTGAGTTTAATCTGTAGGCTTCCTGAAAAAACAAACCTCCCGCGGCTTACACATACATCTTCACAAAGGCCTTCACGAAGATAAAGAACGCTAAGCCTTATCAGCCGCATTCATTAATCAACTACCCGCAAACTGATCATTTGTATTTTTCATTCACTGTTCCTTTAATGAATGCCGTCCTAATCGGATTGTGAGCTTACATTGCGCGTTGGACTCGCAACAAAAAAGGTCTCTTCACATCCCCCGAGCATTGTACAAGGTAAGACCAACAACTTAATGCGATCAATCTGTTTGTCCACCGTGCTAATGACAGGGATGGTCATTAACGACCTTTTTTCGTGTTGGTTAAGTAATAAACCATAGCCTTAGTAAAGTCTGTGGCTGATGTAATTTATTTTACCAAGAAGAACAAAAAAGTCTTATTTCCTTTAATCTATAAATTATTTTCTTCGCCGTTTCTTTAAGGAGAATTCTAAACTTCTTTAAATTAATTTATAAACGGTAATTGGCTTCTAGAACTACGTACTAAACTTTAATTTTTCAATTAGTTATTTCATCCTTTATTAATAAAACTACATGAAAGTCCATAACTTTTTCCATAAGGACCAAATTTTCAGACGATGAAGGACTACAAAACATAGAATTTTATTTCCAGTCTCTTTAAAAAGCAATTAACACGAGTATAAGTATTTATATATAACATCAGCAAGGCGAGATCCGAGAACAAGTCTGAGCTACAGTTAGTAACTAACTTTTGTTGCTTGTTAAATGGGTTTATTTTAATTTGTTTCACCAAGTTATTAAGGCGATGTTAGTTTAGCCTATTTAAAGATGCGCTTGGATGTAACTGTTTATTTTTTAAAGGAATTTCTGACTAGACTAGGGCTTTTTTAATATTGTCTTACTACGTTCCTATTAGTCCCTAAAAATCTACCAAAAAAAGTTTTACAACTTAGTATCTTTTGTATACTTAAGTTGCGTCTTCGTTTTGTATCTTTAGTCCCTAGAGTAGTTACAAATCTCTCATTCACTAACAAAACTACCATCACTAAAAGAAAAACAAGATCACATTCTCAGATAGTGAAAAGCTCCGAAATCGTCCGGCGGTACAGACGGCGACAAAAGTGTTGTCATGCCTGCATGTACTATTCATGGTCGTACGTGTTGTGTGTAACCACTCCGTTACTTGGCGGCCCGCCAACAAATCCGTATTACCGTCGGCCTCGCGTCACACCGCAATGTAACTATTACTTTAGTTACGATATAACTCTAGGTGATGAATAAAGAATACAATGCGACATTTAGATTTAGATTCAGTGTGAATGGATGTGAGTTTTTACGTTGTTTTTTTTTTGCGTCTCAAGGGTATACAAAATTGCCGAACTTATTTAAATGTATCTGTGAATATTTAAAGTGCCGGCATTTCCCGGTTTGAATAAAAGACTATGGCTGCATCGTTCGCAATGCGGCAGGTTTGGCGCGTTCAAATTTTACCTGCAAAATTAATTCCAATGACAACCAACTCAAAGCGACTTGGTTTTGGCAGAACCCGGTAAATAATGAAAAACTTGAACCAATCCGGAATATTGGAAATCTATTATCTAATTTGCTTGACGAGAATTTTTTTTTAACATATTTTCTTCTAATTAATATTACAGTTCGGTGTAACACGCGGCCGGTACCCTCAACGGCCAGTAACGGAGACGGTAAACAAGGTGCCACCGTCACACAGCCCCGTTAGTGATTTAAAAGCTTTCATAATCGAATGCTAGCCCACCGCTGGCCGACCGCCAACACTGGCGCCAATGTTCGTCGATGTATAGCCAATATCGTAAATGGATGTATTTTGTTGTTTTGCTAATATGCCTGAAGTGTTGGCCGGTTGAAATATTGGTTGCCTTTAAATTTGTTCCAAGAGTTCAGCCAGCTAATGGTTCAGTAAGCATTTGTTGTATTAATTAGCCGGCGCGTGAATGGTTTTGTCGGTTCAGAATTGTTTTCGCATAAAATTTTTGTGACTATTGACGTAGAAGAAGTTATATTGTTGATTTTAAAAAGGTATCCAATCAGTATCATGAACGTCTATTCTGTTACGGTGCAATACAGGCTCAAATACTGTTTTAAATAAAAAACATCATAAATTGAAATTTATTTCCATCAAATTTATGAGTGACTCGTTGAGTATACTCGGGACATTTCTTTCAACACCTACTCGAACCACGTCAACAATATCTGATCAAAAAAATATATTTTCAGTTACATAAATAATAAAAATTCTTTAATTAATCATGCTATTTTCCTCGTTCCTAATCTGACTCTATATTATCCTGGCAGACTTCGATCAGTCTGCCATACTAGCCTATCTTAATCGCAATGTTATCCATGGATAACACTTGAGACTTACATTAGGTATAGACAAACGCTATCGGCCTTCATAGACAATCCTCCCGAGGTGCGGTAAACCGATTAACTAAGTTAGCAGTCTAATGTGACCCTACCAACTTAGTCTACTTAAGGCCACAGTTACAAATTGAGTCATGAAAATGTAGTGGAATTGATTGAGTAACTACTTAGAAAGAATAATAAGATTAGCTTTGAGGCATATGGGTCTTACTGCTTGATTAGGTATGGGTCAGTTTTGAATTTACCCCATCACTAAAAATTCTGAGCAAATAGTAATTATTACCAAGCATATTTTCTTTATTGTGATATTAAGTTTTTTAGTCTCGTTATCTCAACGCATTCATCTTCTCACATATCAATCCATTTAACTGATTAAAATTAAATAAAAATGCATAGCTTTTACTTTAAAGTGTCTTAGTCGTTATTAATATATTCACTTGAAACCTAAAAGTGGGTGTTAACCATGCCTCCAATTTGTAAAACATCTCTTTCCGGAATTCTCGCAACCGTGTTCATTGTTCTCGGATAAACTGTTTATCCTAAAATCCCGTTTTAAAATCCAATACTAAATAATCCTGTCTTCCAATAGGAATATATGGGTGTCGTTCGAGCCAAATGTTCGAATTTTATTCAGGGCGGTATCAAATGTACGCAAGGATGAAAATAAGTCCGGCGAAAATAGCAAAAGTAATTGAAGACAAATCCTATTGTTAGGAGCAAAATGTATTTGCAAGACTTAGTTACTTGTTGATTGGGAAAAATAGATGTTTATTTCATGTTCAGATCTATTTCCATAGGCCGTTTATTTATGTACGATTTGGCTGACGTATCGTCTAGACTTTTAATAGAGCGACCAAGGAGGTCGTATTACAGTTGCATCTTGTTTTTTCTTTGCCTAACCGATTTGAAGGGAGATTTCCAGACTCTTTCTGTTCAGATAAATTCGTGTGTATTTACATGGATTGACCACCAAAAACCTTTAACACATAAACGTGAAGATTTCACATAACTCTGCTTAACATATAAGTCACTTTTCCCCACCCCATATATCTCGTTTTATCAGCCATTTCAATAAATTCGAACACAACAGCTCCTAAATTTCTACAAAGTATTCTATTAGCAAATTGCAAACAATATCGTGAACACATCAACAAATCACGAATGTAGGAACTTTGTAAAGGAATAGTTGACTGGCGCGCATCCAAGCCTAGTTTTTAACTCCGTCCCGCCATTTAAATCTGTTTTACAATTACTGAAGTTAAAATTCTGGGAACGTAGCAATGTGGGTAGTTACAAACACCGACGGAACGGTAACACAGGCATTTTGGAGCCAAGTCCACAGCTCTGCATTTACGAGGAATTTAACCGACCTTTATTCTAATTTAAATCCCTCTTCATATCTTGTTCATGATCTTTTGGAAGTAAATTTTGGAAAATTAATGTTGGAGCGGAGCAACAAATGAACTGATATGACTGTGTCGTGCATTAACGTAATGAGACTTTAACATCACAGATTTTATCAATTCTCTTCACTCTTATCAGTATTATAAACCATCGGGTTTAAAACAAAAAATCTATTATTTTAAAATAAGTGAAGATCCTTTTTAAAACGATTTCCTAGGTCATAATAACATCAGATAGTTCCTATAAAACCTATAACGGAACAGTGAATCTTGAATGTACATCATAACATCTTAGATTCTGCGATGTCGTTAAACCACAGTAGTGGCGGGGCCATAACACGGTTGCCTACCGTCTCCGTAAAAGTTATCGGTACCGAAAGTACCAAGATATATGGCATATAGATGCCTGGCTGCCGTCCAGGTACCCGATAAACATGCTCGACACTTAACATTAAATCATGTGACACTCGGTTTTATATCATTTGCTCCTTAACGGTATAATGAATAAAATGTTTGGCGCTAGTCCAGATGGCGCCACTATAGTGACGTCTGTTTGCGCAGAAAATTTGTTTAACCTTAACGATGTTTGAACGAGGCGAGTGCATCTGAATTTGTGTGTCGTGTGATATTACTGTGCTTTGATACACTTATGTTTGATATGTGGTATATAAATATGACCTATGAGCTATTTGAAGAACAAACACTTGTAATGCAGTCGATTTTTTTCGGAAGTTTGTTACATCTTAACATTTCGGTATGTCAAGCATTTTTTTAATCTTTTCCATACCGAGGCTTAGGTAGTGGAAATAAAGGACAAGTGTCGCCTCCTAATGTCATAATTTAAAGTCAACTTTCCAAGAATTAGAAATACTAAGATTAAAATGTTCCACAGCTTGGATATAATTAAAATCTTCTCTCAAAATGTAAAGTTGTCTGGTAAAATATTTCTCCCCTCAACCGTAGGGCGCGGACGAAAAGGAAATTTTGAATAATATTGTCCGCATATTTTAGGACTAAAGTCTAGGTTGAAATGAACGGCCTTCGTTTCGAAGCTAGATTTTAAAATCTCAATCTTTTCACTCAACCGAACAATAAAAAGCACTTTTTTGTAAAGTTAATTAAGGCTAAAAGTGCTTTAATTTACGGCAAATGTTGCCGAGAGTGAACAGAATTGTCCCATAGTGTCAGTTGACGCAATGAAAGTGTACTCTTTATATGCAAGCTTCTCACATTATGTTAATTAAACGGAATAGCTGGAAAACAACACACACACATAATTTTCATAAAAGTAAGTTATACAAGTATTTTATGCCGTTCCATGTTATTTTTAAGTTAATGACTTTATCAATCTCCGGAAAATATTCAAAATGAAAATATAATTTTTAGTAACCATCAGTACAATTTTTGTTGCTACAAAATGGTTGAAAATATTTCAGGCCCCTCAAGCATACTATATCATTATATTCCGACTTTTCTTTAGACAAAACAATTTAAACTCGAGTCTATAAAGCGCCTTTGATTGCGCACTTAAAAATAAAGGGAGGTGCTCAACCCTCTAAATAAATTATGCCTCTTAAAAAATATCATAAAAAATTCAGTATAACCCGCCACAAAAATTGAGCTAATTTCTCTTAACTTTCCTTATAGATTTTACTGCTAAATTTCTTTCCGGATGCTTAAATTAAATTGTGGTCTTCTTGACTAAACTTCGTCCTCAAACCGGAAGAATGAAAATGAAATTTGACTTTTGAGGCTTTTCATCTGAAACGAAGTGTTGATTAAGTCATACCCGTGTGTCGTACTCTCACCTATTGTACATGAGCACGTCCGGCTTCCACAGCTTGTTCGGCGTGATCCTGAGGTCCTTGACCCCGCCATACTCGCTGTCGTTCCACCTCAGGTTGTAGTCATTCCACTCCTGCACATCAGGAGCACAATCAGAGACATCGATGTCAACACCAATGCAAGTGCGAGCAAAATAATGGAGCATTTTAGATATTCGAATATATAAAGATAAATATATGAAAAGAAGACTTGAAAGATCTACTTTTAAAATTGAGAGAGTAATTTTGATAATAAAGTGTTGAATTAAAATGGAACGGTGTCGTATCAAGCGCCTTTGAAGGTTGAAGCGCAACTTCTCAATGTCAGAGCAGAGTTATGGAGTGCGGTGCCGTGAATAGTGAATGATAAATCGTGTAGAAATAGCGCTCTTAATACTGATAACGGTGTAAAATTTGATTCGTTTATTGAAACAATCTTTTGCTGTATTTTTTATTCAGCATACTGTGTATAATTAAAAAATTATAACGCACCGCCGTTTTTGCGTCATGGACTAAAAATAACTATATCAACATACGAAATAACAATCAAAATAATAACAGAAATGACGGCAATGTTCAACGTTGAAAGTATAAACTTTCGCATCACGGTTCGACTCAAAGAATGGAATTTCGCAATGTCGTATAAAAGTACATATCAAAAATATTCCAGTCATTCTGCTCGCCAGTGTACTGAACAATGGGGGTGTCGTTTTTACGGCCGATCTCCACGTAAAGATTTCCTTTGACATAATTTTGTATTGTGTTGCCACACTTTGCCTCTATTCCGAGATCCCACAATTTCTGAGGACAAAGGGTTTTTTCTAAAAGTAGACAGATTTCTGCTTGATTTATAACCTTATTCATATTGCCGTCTTGTTAGAACGTTGTGAATCTGTTTATAATTTGAATGAGAATATATTAAACGAGATTTCTTTGTTTCGATTTCCCGTTATTTTTTCAAAATCCAATATTGATTAATAACTATACTGCTTATAAGAATCGAGAAAAAAATCGATTGTTTTTTTTTAACCCTAAGTCATATGTCATATCGAAAACCCGAATTCATTTTACTGATAACCAATTCTCGAACACATATTTTGACAGTAAACATTTCGGTTCGAGCTCGTTCGTGAGTTCGTAATTGATATCGTATTTCTACGGCATAAGTCATATATACATAGTATTTTTATACATGTATATGTATGCTGAATATATCAAGAAGTACTAAACTTAACTAGATATAGTTTCTGCCATACAATATGTTTGATAGCTGAGGGCGATTTCAAACTTGTTACAAAATGTATTGTATGATGATTTTTTATATGAAAATATTCGTTTATGTTCATGCATTATTTTAACTATAGGTTATTAAACGTCTAATTTCGCAGAGGTATAAATTTCACCAATGACATCGAATAGAGACTTTTATTCAATTTCCTAAATTAAACGATGAAGTCTTAATTGTTTAAAGGTTATCTCAATGTGCCAAGCATCACAATACAAAATTGTCTGATTTACGATACACTTATAAGTACGTGGAAATCGTTCACTAAAATTAAGTCAATAATTGGGTCTGTGTTCAAAGTTCACAATAAACAAATGACAGACAATATCGAAAACTCAACTATTTAGTTTCTATAATTGTTGAAACGATTTCGTTGATACAATTTTCAATATTGTCGCGGCCCCCAGACCGGGTACGGCAACATCCCTGTTCTCTATCTATTTAGATAGAACAAAGCACCCTTCAAACTCAACCCCTCTACTAATATTACAAAAGTTAGAGCCGCAAGTTAGCGGGAATATCAACGGCTAGCGATATCCACGCTGTATAGTATCATTTTAGTTAGGAAAAGCGCCGCGTGCCGCTCGTGGCGCCACTTGCGCTTAGGGTCATAACTCAAAAACTACGTTCGAGTATTTTGTAAAACCTCTTTTTATAGTTATTTAAACGAGGAATAAAACTTCATATAAATATGACGTAACTTTACAAAAAGAAAACTTAGTTCCAGCCTTTCTTGTTCCATAATGTTTTTTAGATATTTTATAACATTAAGCTTCTAGAATGTAGGTCAGTTGTCGCAGCCGGTGTGGGAGCGAGAGGGGTAATGAATGTTCTCTCCTGAAGGGTTTGTGTGTCAATTAGATAGTTTAACGGCTTTATTGTTTTAGACCAGATGGTGATATGTGGCTCAGTAATTCGTAAACTTGGAATATTAAGTGCTTAGTGGATAGGGCTGTTTGAATTAGTGGCCATCTGAATCCATAGATTAAGAGTAGTTATAAATTCAATTCAATGACATTTTAAGAATTTAAGGTTTTTGAACTTCATAAGGATAATTGTGTATAAATAACTGTGGGCAGACTGTTATATTTTTTTTTGTTTTCTGAGTCAACGACTCATTTACGGGTGAACAAGTCTTATTATATCTAAAAAAAAAATGTAATGTATTTATTTTCCAACAAACTTCAAGAGAGAACAAACACTAACTTTTAAATTGGTAAAAGAAATAGTATAACTTAGTAAAGTGGTCGTTCATTTCAAGAACTTGGAAATAAGAACCTTATTTCTAAGCCCTTACAGTTCATTTTGAAGTGTACGTGTAATGTACAATGAACTACGTTAAGAAAGATAGAAAATATTAAAAATATTAAAGTGAACTGAAGATAGCGCATTGTGGTTCGTTAGGTTACTAAAATTAGAGATTTTTTTAAAATAGAAATAGTGTAATAAATAGCTATAGTTGATTGTACATTTTACTACGATACAAGATAGTTACAATATGTAAGAGAAATGCAAAGTCATATTATGCATACCGTTTCGCATCAAAAGAAGGAACATTCTGGAAATAATAGTCAAGTCCACCAAAAAATACTTTGCCATAGTCATGCTTACAGTAAACAATCAATTGCTCAAAATACGAAAGTTCCTCTTTTTATCGGAGTTGACAATTATTCCATATCTTGGAAAATCTGAACAACATTTTAAAATGTTATTGTAGCAGAAACAGTATTTCGAAGATGTCTTCGCATTTCTTTTACAATAAACAATAGATAACAATAAATACACCACAACACAAACACATATACACTTTAAGTACCACGTCTAAAGAAGCGATAAACCACGTGCAATATACGCATGCATATGTATAAATATAGTCACAATATTATACAAGACGCCCTGACAATGTTACATCACATTAGCGCTGTCACGAATCGAAAACTTCAAATGTATGACATTCCATTTGACAGCTGACATGACCTTGACATGTCAGTTCAATACATTTGAGAGCTTCAACGTTAGCGCTCGGAGTAATGTAATCTGTCTACGGGCTTAATACAACTTCGTATTCACAAAAAGCTCGAGTCATCTAATTTCCTTGCATGGACACAGGCTACTGCCCGACAATAACAAGACCAGGGATTGGGGACACTACTCTCTGAAACTAAGCTGCCGTATTGGTAAATGGTAAAATAATTATCGTTTTAACAGCTTAACAACATACCTTTATTGCTGGGAAAGTAACAAAATTCAAGACACCAACTTTTACAGAAAAGTATACGCTTACAAAAATGTACATGAAATAAACTCATACTAACATACACGGGTAAATCCAATTTATACCAACATAAAAAGTATGTGCATTAAGCGTACTCATTTAATTATTTTTTTAATAAAAAATAAATAAAAACTAAAAAAATCATCTTGACGAAATCGGGAACTGAAGCATAAAAAATACATCCGTCTTCAAAAACAAAATCAATGAACCAAACGGGTCTAGAATTAATTTTAAAATTGTGTACATTTAATGTCAGTTATGTACACAAAGTTTAAAAATTCAGCATTTCATTATGCATACAGGTACCAAGACAAAATATTTTAAATAGAAAGAATTCAAGATAAAATACATTTTAAAATATATATTTTAATTATTTAATATGGTCAACCCAATGAGTTTAAACTCCGCAGGCAAACTAGAGTCGAGCATGGTAACCACACTTTCATTTGAACCAGGATATCTCCCATAATAAACATTCCATGGCCATGCATAGTATGAAAAATACTACAATCTCTTGTAGCGAAAACATAAACAAAATGAACAGCGGGTACCCAGGATGTGCAAAATCAATTTACAGTGTACATAAAACACGTTTCATCTCATTAACAATATTTGTGCATATCAATATACATAAGTCTTCACCAATATGTCACTTCCAATTGACCTAACGAGACCCACTTTAACACACACTTTATTAAATCAGTTTTCAATTGAGAAACATGTATATATTTATGTTGTAATTATTAGCTCACACTTAATGTCAACCATTAGTACATATTGTTAAATGCATTGCGGCTTACACGGCAGTTGGCTGATATACACAAATGTTTAGGATCGCTGGCGATCTGGCGAGACTTACCGCTAACATGACAGTGTACCGACTCTATCGACTACATAAGTAGGAAGTACTAAACAGCTAACTTATGACAGTTTGTATGAAGGGATGCATGGAGGGTCTACTGGCTAGTCTACTGCACGAGCCGGGGGCAGCGATGACGAGGAACTGGACATGTCAAGCAACTCCCATACAAATATCATAAACAGGTAAATACAAAAAAGACTGCCGCATATTCCACAATGCTATGCAATTTTCATAACAGTCATAGATTAGAAGAATAACCCAAACAGATAGACAGAACGAAGTAGAATATATAATAAAAGAAACAAATTAAAAAAGAGTAGAAACGAAAATAATGATTAGAAATTTTAGTGTTAATTTTAGGTTTGTCTTTTATTCACACTTACCAACGACAGCCATATATTGGTTATAAGTAGTTGATTCTTCTCGTCCTATTGGGTTAGACGATGTCAACAAAAACAGAAAGGGCGCAGTCAGTATGATGATCTAAACAAACTGTTCCACACCGCCGGAGACACAATACTTAGGGGCTGGGGCGGCGGGCGAAAATGTACCTTATCATGCGTTACTTTAAAGCTATTTTCGCGCGCCACCGGACACACAATCTAAATAGATATTATAGGCGTAGTTTACAACAATTTAACACTGACTCCATGCGACAGATCTGCCGCGAAGGCGGCGCCCTCTGTCCGCGCCCGCCTCCTGTAACCTCTCCTTCGAAGTGCATTAAAGGGTGAATTAAAATGTGCGGTAAATAGTGCGAATTGAAAGAGTGAAAGTACCGAAGAGCTCGCTCATCACCCGGTCGTGTTGGATTGCGGGGGGCGGGAGGGCGAAGGCGCCATACCCGGCTCCTACCACTTACCAAATTGAGCCAGACGTTTGTCGTCAGGATTTGATTTTTCTCATCCTTATTTTGTAAAAGGTACGCACGCCGACGCAAGAAAGGAACGAAAAAATATGGTGAACAACAGTACCGTGTAGGGGTTCTAAGCGTTTACCTCTTAACTCTGATATAACTGACATTCAAAAAATGCTTCAAATGTAAATATCTTTAAGGCAACTTGTATAAAACAGCAGTCGACAATTCAAAACCGATTTACTAAATGAAGAACAATTTAAAACATCCTTTGAATTCAGTTAAATATCAATCTAAAACACAGATGAACCACAAAGTCGTTTTAATCTCTTGCCCTCGATTTAAGTGTTGGATAATCCACTTTTGCTGAGGCCAGTCGTTAAGACGGAGCAATTAAATATTCCAGCGAATAACAGTGAGCAGTTGGGTGATGAGTAATGCGTTTTACGATTCCACTCGACGGTTGTTTAATACGACGATTTGTAAAATATGATGGATTTTATTGTAACTTTGTTAAAATATTCGGGGAAACAGATTTTGCCCTGACAATCCCAAAATTAAAGGTTACATAATATCATGAATAATTTATATTAATCTGTACAGCATTTAAATTGCAAAAGTCAACTTCAATTTTCCTAAAACTATCATAGTTTCCTTACTAAACGAAATAAACATTATTTTCGTGAACCAAAACCTCCGAGCATCACATAAATCCAAATAGAATCTGTTTATGTTATTTATAAACAGAATCTATATCGGAGAAAGTATCGTACCGTGCCTAATCTGAAGCAAGAAAAGGTCAAACCTGAACGACATAACTCCCAAGACCCAAATACTGCGACGTGTTTATACCTAAGTTTGAAGAGAGATAAACAGCAACCTATGGAGTCCAATAAAGTTTTGATAACATCTGATAAAAGTTTATGACACAGAAAGATTTATGTACCGAAGGGAACGTTGATTGATTGTAAGGATAGTTTTTATGGAATAATTTAATGTGCAATAACTATATATTTGGGATGTAAGTAGCTTTGTGTGATGAAATACTTGCTTAAGTAATTGGTTATCAGATTTTCGAGTAAATGTTTAGGATGTGATTCTATTTCAGTAAATTTACAAAAAAAAACTACTTAACTTATTATGCAGTTAGCTTAAGTGCAGACTTAGATATTAATAATTTATGTCAATAGTTCTTTATGTCTCTACCACGGAAATGTATGCATTAGTTCCACAATTTATAGATCTTTATAACCGTAAAACATTTCGACGGTCAAAATGTACAAAAATTACTTACAACTTGTAAGAAAGTCGTAATATTTTACATGCAGATGTGAAATACTGGCAGTCTAGTCTAGCATCCATTACGGGGACCACTATTTTAAAGACTACAAAATACCGTTGCTCGGCGACTCGACAATATTTTATGATCCAGCGACAAGGCGTCCCCCGGACAATTTACCTCTCCATGGACGGTTAGATACTAGTGTCGAGTAAACCATGATAAATAGATTGGCATATACAATTTACTTTTCAATGTTTTAATGTTTAAGTGGATATAAGAGCGACAAATGAGTAATATTCTACTTCTGGAGGCAACCGTTTCCACTTGTCGAAACGGTTCAATTTTAATTGGACGTTAAAATGCAATCGTCTAAATCAAAGGGCAAAATGTGATAGTTCCCTATTGAGCTTATATTTAGCACGAATAACTAACTAACATTTAAAACAAATAAAACCTCAAATTCCTTCTTAAAACACTCACAGACTCAGCCAGTCACCATTTTCGACATCCCTCTCTAAACCGCACAAGAGCGTCAATATAAAAGTATGCACAGAATTATTCAATACGCCACTCTGACGAACAAGAGATAGTAAAGAAACGCTTCAGTCCAAAGTTGCGTTGCCTCAGGCGTTCATACTTTTGTCCGTGTGTTGCGCTGGATTTTTGCTCCATTTTTTAACTTGGATAGACACTTTTCTGGTTTTGAGATAGAATAAAGTTCAGTGCGAATGCAGTGTGGGATTCTGTGGATTATTCGTTCTTTGAGTTTTACTGGTGTGATGTAGATAATGGTTATGTCAGATACCATATCAGAATTAGTTAATGAGCCATTATTTCAATGAGTTGCCTCATAAAAAAAGTTTCTTAATACATTTGCTTTTAAATAGCTTTGTTGTCTATCAGTCTCACCTGCTAACCAATAGATCTTGTAGACTATATCTACATTAAACTCTTTGTTGCTTGAGATTGTCTATTCCGCTTATAATATACATACTTGAGATATGATCCCAGAACAGTATTTAAACATTTATTGACTTTCACTTATCCCTTTGAAGTAATCAATTCATCCAATACTGTAGTCTAATTAAAATGTCTCCACCAAAAAGTATTTCATACATTCTTCGACATACACCAATCAGAGCCAATTTTCCTATATTTACCACATCGTCAATACATCGCGTACTCAAAGGATTTTTTTCATCCCCGACATTTCAATTTCCGCGGTAAGCGTTGATTTTTGGCGCCAAATGTTTTCCCCGTCGCCATTTTTTTGTGTACCGGTCTCAATGTATGCTGCTTACGTGACGTGATTTTAAATTTCGAATTGACTTGTTGTTCCTAATTGAAATATTTTGTTCTGATTAATAATTCAAACAGAAAAAGAGGTATGAATTTGCATTCTTAGCATCAACATAGCAGCTCTCTAAAAATACAAAAAAGGATTGCAGAATGATCAACATTAATGTTTTCGTAACTCACTCACATTATCGGAACAATAATTTACATAGCAATACAATGTACATATTACCGAAATGCATAGCATAACATAATATTAATCTGAATGCATTAAATCCATTGGCCATTAATTAAATCGCCGGCGGTTCAGTAAAACGTGCTGTTCATGTGATCACAAGTGTGTGACTATTTTTATTACCACTAACGAATGTAATGGCTATCGACGAGTAAAATGAAATATTTAAATTTCGAATGCTGGAGGAGAATTTTCGAATTTGTTGGTGCATTAGAATTGCACTGGCTGGATATCAGATATCCGACTGTATTCAAATCAAATATTGGTATCGATGGGTTTTCGTTTCGACAATTAAAAAGAAAACTTCCATTATGGCTCCCTCTTCCATTTCATGCGAAAAAAATCGATCAAGCATTGCGAGAACCAAAACTGCTTACAAACCTACATGTTATCATTAAAAAAATACAAGTACAGTCCGAGATGAAATAATGCTCGATTACCCTTATTAGTCTGGGAAACGTGTAATTGGATACTTGTTTGCGGTCAATTTATGAGGTCGAGAGGCACATTCCCAGTAACGACCGGCCGCTCTAACAAACATCATAATGTGGCGAAACGATTACATTTTACGTTGAGCCGATAAGTTTAATGGCTCCTTAGAATTCTGGGTTACTTCACTCCCGAAAGTGCTTAAACGCTGAGACATTATTATGTGATGTAATTAAGGTGTCGGTTGTAAGGAAGGTTTACATCGCAGCCTACCAAGAAATCTAAAATAAGTATTGTTGCCAATGTGAGAGAGAGATAGCGCTCTACAATTTTGTAGAGCTGCTTCTCGCTTCCTGAACTGCAACAGTGTTAGTTTAAGATGTGGTGGTGCCCTTCAGTTATACGGCCGCAGATGGGGTCGGCTGTTAGTGTTTGAATTATATACCTTGACTTGAGAATGACATCTCATTAGTTCTCGCCTAACTGTAGCTGACCACATCCCGGTCTTGTGTTAATTGGAGTGGATGAGCTTATGTTTCATGTGTTGTTCGGGTTTCTAGTTTCAAGTTGTTATTACTACCAAATACATGGATTCTTGTGTTAACTATGTCTCTGAGTGTTTACTTATCTATGTGCATTCATGCTTCTAATAATATAGGTAATAGATTAAAAAGTAAAAAAAATCTGACTCAGAAGACGTTAATTTTCCGGCTATTTTCTAGTTTATAAGCGCTCTCAAAAAAGGGAATCACCGTCAAACGAGTTTTTTATAAAAACTTATACCTATTCAACCTTTTTGGAACTTTTACGCTAGACTGCCGATGTAAGTAAAAAGGTTGCTGGCTCCGGAATAAATACTGGCTAAAATTAACGCAGGATTGGAATCAAAGCAGACGAAAGCTGGTGATAAAAAATCTACCAGTTTGGTAGTAAATGAAGGTAGTATTAGGTATAAGTTAATTGGGATAATGGTAACGAAACGGTGACTCGTTTAGTGAAAGGTTTCGGATTTCTGGCAACACTGGAGATGTCTGATTAGACCCGAATACACAGTTACAATCTTTGCTTATGCTTCATCCTAATATTTTGCTTAATCCCAAAACTTTTTTTCCCTATCCAAGCCTAACTAGATCGTACAAAATTGCCCATTGATGACAACCAGTATTAAGATTAAATTAATTTATACATACTGAACGCGAAAATTTATATATTCTTTTTAAATAATACAAGAATAAGGTGTGATAAGTTATAAACAATGACTATTTAACATTATGTTAAAATATCGTTACATTTATACCAGATAGATAATTAAGAGTGACATTGTCTATCCAACAGCACCTTAAATATTGGGATCAGAATTTAACGTTTTCAAAAATTTGTGTAAAAGTTTGAACGCGGATAAGTAAACCTTAAATAACAAAAAAAACTTAATAAATATCGATAATTGTCAGAAATTATTCAACCGAAATTTGTATCCAAACAAACTCTGTTAAATATTCAACCGGCGGGTTAGCAGTAGTTCGAAAACTTTCAAAGATACGAAATATTATTTTCTGAAAATTAACTTTGATATTCTGCTCGAGAATCATAACAAGCCCACATTATTCACTGGAATATCTCATAATTAATTTCACGACATTGTTCTCATATAGAAATATATGTTTCTATATTCATTCTTCTATGATCCGTTGTTATGGAGAGGTATTTTCCATTGCGCACAGTTTGTCAGAGGATCCTAAAAGGTTGGGTTACATCTAGATGGTTAGGTACTAAATTAGGACACAGCAATGCTTCTGATGAGTTGAGGATTTTTCTAGGAAATATTTGGAAATTTATATCGCTGTTTTAAGATAATATTTTAAATACATTTAATGGATACAGAATATGAGACACGTATTTTTCTTATTTTCTATATCGTGACGACATTAGCCCATTGGTGTGGCCATTCGTTTAGAATTCTTGTGAACATACCTTTTTCTTAGATTTAACAAAGTAAACATATAGGTTCCTTAACTTATTATTTTATGTAGGCTGACGGACAAATACATTATTTTTTATACCCAGTCACCAACCCTTTTGTATGGCGACACATGTGTTTTGCTACCGACATCAAAATGCTCCCTACGTCCCCAAGTACAAAGTGAGCCCCACAAACCAGTACAGACCAGAGCTTGAAAACGAGACTACTAATTTACTGCTCATATTTTATCACAACTAATTAGCACCGAGTTTTAACGACGTCCTCACGAAATTACTAAGTGCTGTGAAAAGTACTGCTATATTTCTGTGTCGGCTAATTCAGAGCCATCAATTTTTGACACCGTTTTCACAAACTGTCACCGCCCGTCAGATGCTTCGCGATGGAAATCCTTTTGACACTTTAATCCGCGCATAAAACTGCTATCGCGGGAAATAGCAGTTTTTATACAAGAGTTATTGCGGAAAGATCGCTTTGGAAACGAATTTTTGGACCTATAACATATTTTCGGAGATAAAATAATATTGAAGACGTCTTTAATAATCTGTGTTCTGACTGAAGTTGCTAAAACCTTAAAAAGACGTAAATTAGAACCATGTCCATATTCTTATGTACGATCAATTTAGTCCTTCTGAACTAAATTCTTAAAACTTCACCCATTCTACCAGTATTACAAAAACTCTTTAGTGTGTCTCAAGAAACTTCGTTTAAAAAATAAATTACCGAAGATTTCCATCCTCATCTCATTAGACGCTTTCGTATTTGAGTAGAACTCACCACGTCGATGATCTGCTGCAGGGTGAGCCCGAACCTGACCTCCAGGGGCTCGCTCTCGTTGGCCACCGGCCGCTCCAGCGTGTTGTAGTTCGCCAGCAGAGCGTTCAGGAGACGCTTCTCGTGAGGACCTTGCTCCGATACTGTGGTATATGAAATTAGAGCTCTGGTTAGATTGGTTTGGTTTGGGAATAATTTGTCTTAAAAAAAGAAGACCAAAAATGTGATGTGAGTTTGAAAAAAAAATGAAATCAGTTCAGTAAGTGATGGTTGAAGTATCCTTATATTGGAATGGAAAAAAATATATATATTTTTTTTAAAGGACATATGAAATATATACTTATAATGATTTTACAACAAAGAAGACATGTGAAAGTAAAAAAACAAAAGTATATCAAGAGGTCTGTAAAACATTTATTGCATGTTCAGATTCATAAACAAAGAAAACAGTCAACGAACAAAAAGGTGAGTGAAAAAACGGTTGAAATAATGATTTAGATAAACTTCACAGTGATTTAAGGGAAACAATAACAAACATTTTTCAAATACAATTCAGAGTTTCCATTTTTATCGCCTGATGAGAGCTGAAGTTTGTGATACCCGTATTTCAACCTAAACGCACTAGTAATAGAATTCATTTTCGAACACTTTCACTTGATAAATAAACACTGAATACTTACAATAACATTGCTAGATCATATTCCTGTAAGTAGAATACAAACATGTTTATGGAGTATCGCAAATATTCAGGACATGTATTGTTATAAATATTTATCGTGAATACATCGGGACAACTACAGTTCTATCGCAATCTTGGAAAAACTTCTTATTTACTAAGAGTAAAACTACCTACCTATTGTACGGAATATCAAGAATATGAGAAAGTTTTATTCATGGGCAGAGATAATCTTATATCTTCATATTGATCTGGACATACGAAACAAATAAAAACACAATGTAGAGAGTAGTACAAACGACACAGATAAAGACGGCCATGATAAATCGAGAGACACGAAAAAATAATACATATTCATAAATTACATTTACTTTCCAAGTCATTAATAACTAACAAACATTAAGTGAAGTGAGTTACAAATCTCAAAAGGCAAGGCACCCAATAATTTACGACTCAAAAGAATTAAGAAAAAAGCAGACCATAATTTTTCACAACAAATTGGACAAATCCCTATAGTTCTCCGGTCGAGAACTACGTTCGTCTGCCACGAGAATAATGACTGGATAAGTCTGTACGCACCTGAGCCCTTTAAAACACAAAATGAGTCCTAACTTAAAGTAGTAAAGTACATTTTTGCACCGCAAACGAAATTCACAAGAGTCCGGCTAGAAGGATCAGCAATAAACACTCATTTTAGGGGCTTACACTGCTCTTATACGTGATGTATGAAAGCCAGAGTGTGACAAGTATAACGCGCTGTACGCCCGGATTAGCGTGTTAGAGGAGGATAAGTGTATGTGCTCGGTTCCCGCAAATCAGGTAATTTATTTTGTTCGGTATCTCCAGGTCTCGGGAGGATTTCTCTATGGTCTAATAGTTTTTTGACCGGTATATATCTTGTGTGTTCTCACATAAGTTTGCTTTAACCTATTAGGATCGCACATCAATAAGAATTATTTTAAGTAGGTTTCCAATTCTAATACATTACTCGGATCTGAAATCGGAAGATCCCTGTCTTGAAATATAAATTATCAATTTAAGAGCGGATACAATCGAAATAGGCATCTTATTATCTCTTATAAACAAAAGCTTAATGATCTCCATACCTGATACAAGACTTTGATAATATTGAGTACGAGTGTGAATATTATGAATAATTTTCTTTGTTTATATTCCATATCGTTTTTCGATTGGAACGTATTAATACGAACAGTAAATAAGCCGATTGCATCAACATGAATTCGTATGAATTCAACCGAAAATATTTTTAAATGAATATTGTGGTAAAACTGAACTGGGTCTTTTATTATGGCTCCAATCCTCTACTACCATTATATGGAAAGAAATTGGAATAAATAATTAATGTAAGGGTTTAATATTAGCTTTATAGGAATAAATGTGCAATGAATTTTAAAGAAATCTGAAAAAAAATCCTTTTACCACGAAAAAATGTTATACGGATAGATGCTTAACCATTACTGCCAACTGGCTTGAGAAGGTCTATCTATCTATAGTTTTATGACATACTTTACCTCCCTATACCTTGGCAGTGAGTGAATCTATCCTTATAATACATCTATACTCTATACTTACTAATATATAAAGCTGAAGAGTTTGTTTGTTTGTTTGAACGCGCTAATCTCAGGACCTACTGGTTCAAATTCTTTTTGTGTTGAAAAGACCATTCATCGAGGAAGGTTTTAGGCTATATATCATCACACTGCGACTAATTGGAGCGAAGATGCAATGGAAAATGTGGAAAAAACAGGGCAGGTATAAATCATAACTTATATCTTCTAACCACGCGGACGCAGTCGCGGGCAACAGCTAGTTTAAAGTAAATGTAAAATATAACGCTAATAGATACTTAACCATTACTGCCAAATGGCTTGACCTATACCTTGACAGTGTGTGTATCTATCCTTATAATACATGTTAAATATATATACCATGTAACATACTAACCAAATTACGAGCTACCTTGTAATATGATTAGTAACGGCTCGAGTTCATCTCGAGGCTGCGTTACACGAGATTCTGATGTCAATGACCCTCTGAAGTGATTGTCCTGTGGCTACAATTGTACGTGTAAGGTTATGCTAACGTATTGTTTTGTTTCAAGAAAGGGAGGATAGAGATTGGATTAATATGCTACTTACAAAAAGTGGTCAATATGTCGTAAGGTGAAACCTAATTAAATAATTACAATTATATATATTTCTTTCCAAAACTTCCGAATCATTCTAGCGATTCTAAACCGCATGAAAATGTTAAAAAATACCTAAAAATTCTTCTGCTAAGTTTTTAGTCCGTCATTACAAAATTTTTAGTACATAACTACACTAGTAAAAGTTGATCACAATTTTCTGTTGCAAAATATATCAATTAACTAACCTAATATAAAATACGAACTACAGATTTTATTCAGCAAAAAAGTACTCGCATAATCCCCACTTTTGGCTTAAAACTAGCACATAAGCAGCTAAAATCTCTATCTATGTGGAACCGACCGACGCACAGTTAAATGCAGAAGAATAAGTGTTACTAAACCGGCTCCGTAGCTCCGTAGGCCCGTAGCTTCGTAGCGCCGTAGCTCCGGGCTACGACCATTGGCTACGCTCACGTGATGAACAACCGTATTTAATAGCTGTTTTCGCGACTTTGTCCGCGTGGTTAGAAGATATAAGATATGATTTTTTTTAATCGGTTAATTTTTTAGAGTCCAAACTTAGGTCGTAATTGTAAGATTTTTTTAGGTATCTTGAACCCCTCGAAGATGAATAATTTTCGAGGGTATCTTCGCTCCTATTAGTCGCAGCGTGATGATATATAGCCTTCCTCGATGAATGGTATATTCAACACAAAAAAAAAAAAACAAATTTGAACCAGTAGTGCCTGAGATTAGCGCGTTCAAACAAACAAACTCTTCAGCTTTATATATTAGTATAGCTAAAGACATTTCTACGTGTCGTTCTTTTGTTCTTCGTTTGTCTCTTCTATGTACTTGAGATTGATAAAGACGGCATAATTCCTAAAACCGACATACTGCTATTTTTTATAAGACAAAACTTTAACTCTAAGAGCGTACACAGACATCAAATCGCTCGATATTCCCCGAGTTGGTTTACTGTCTCCCCTTCCTCTCTCCTTACATGCTCGTACCTAATCCATTCAGGGATTAACGCTGGGAGCCGCTCGTAAAGTTACCGCGGCTCACCTCGCCGCGTATTCAATGAATAGTTCCTGAATAACAAAACTAAGACTCCTTCAGCTGCCTCTAAACTTTACAAGATTATGGTTTACTTGAGATCCGTTTTTGTGACGATTTGAGGCTATTTGATACGTAATCTGTCGTATATATGTATAATTATAAAGGATCACTGTTTGTGTATATGATTGTTTGAAATCACCGTAGCCTTAATTATTATTTGGAAGCCGAAAGATTTTGGCGTATATAACATGTTTAAGGAACTTTTTCCAAGTACGTAGGTATTGTTAAAAATGAAACCTTCATCTTTTCCCTGGAAAATTAAAACTGTGAAGTATTGAAAATTTAAATTGTGACTCGATTGCCGGACTATTGTCTAACTCTTCCAAAGCTAGTCGGGTAATCACAAAAATACGTATTTATACTTTTTGGGGAAGAAGTATACTAGTATACTAGTATACACAACAATCATTAAAGTATAATTCTTCCCCCAAAAAGAAACTCTTTATAAAATATCTAGTTAAGTAGTATAAAATTACTCGCAACATGAAACTATGTCGTTTATTCTATTTTCATTTTGTAATATGAATTGATAATGGACTCGTCTGTAATTAAGTGATCAAGTTAATTACGTTAATTAAGTTCATCTCGTTACATTATTGGACACCTCTAAGTGCGGCTTTAGTCGCTTATGCTATTATATTTGGAGAGTATTTTAATAGACAATTTAGTGGTAAAAATACTTTTTCGTAAACTATAACAGTATTCTTATGGCACACTCTTTTAAAGGTTTTAAAACGAAAGTACTCACAAAATAATTAAATTGGTCTTATTGATAAATATTTACATTTTATTGTTATGTTCATATCTAACATAACCAAATACAAGCAGTCCTAGGATACAGAACACAGTTTGCCAATCCTAGGACAGTATAGAATAAAAAAGAAGAGTCTTCCCAACTTCAAATCCAATATCCGTTTCATCAAACAAATAACACACGCACACACGTCACGAATAAAAAAAAACCAAGATGGCCGCTTAGCCTACGGGAATTTTCTCGTTACTTACATATAATATAATATAGTTAGGTTGTAAGTAGAGTCTCTACAATCATAGTAATGTGATCGCCGGACAAAGGAAGGTTGTCTAAGCAATTTATTTGCACCCGAACCCTCGAAATTACTTGAAATTTTGAAGACAGCAATAAGACGGGTACTGTCATCATTTACGTTGACACCGAGTGTGTGCTGATAAAGCCGAGGGTATGAAATGTACTAACAAGATATATTGGATCAAAGATTAAGTTAAACAATGAAAATAATTTACCACAAATTGTATACTCTAGCCTATTTCTAGGATTTTTTTTCCTTTTTGTTTCAATAGGACTCTTAAATCATAAGACAAAAATTACTTATAGAGCAAATCAATACTTTTACAAGTATTTTCCCTTAGGTTCATATAACAAGCGGGTCTTCCTCTACACTTTATTAATAAAGTAATATTATTGCATGTGCAAAAGAGATCCCGCTCTCTGCGTAGCTCTCTGAATATGTCTGTCACAATTACGCGTTCACAACCATGATAATATCACTTTAAGACGTAGTGGTTAACCCTCTGCATGTTACTCACATACAGCGCATACAAAACCACACATGTAGACGTCACCAACTTTAGGATATTCAAGTAGAGACTCACATTACTGAAAGGATAGCCTTTGAGGTAAAGGCTTTCAACTGACAACTTCGTATGGATAAACTTAGCGTGGAACAGAAGTGAATTGCTTGACCCAATATATCTAATGGAAATATATATTTTGCAACTTATTTCTCTTTCACTTTCCTCTTTCATAAATGAATATAATTCATTTTGGAGTTTTGAACTACGATCTATGTTTTACAGTAATCTCTTGAAGAGAATTAGGTGTATTTTATGTACTATACAAATACCATTAATATGTATAAGAAACCTAGACCTCCAAACTAATATTATTGTAGATATGGAAGAGAGTCACCGCTCTATGCCATGTAGTTCGCTGTGTTGCTTGCAAAGCTGAAATATGGGCATATCACCACTTTATAAGACTATTTTAGCGGTACAGGAATAACCAACATTACGAAACCTATTTCAAATAATATTTAAGATAACGTCTGCGTGTATTTGTTTCTTGACTTTGAGTATAGCAATTATCAAACTTAAAACCGTATCCAAAATCCCAAAAAAAAGTATAATATTTTAATTAAACGCCGCAAAAGAAATGATTTAGCGTTTCCTGAGGGAGGCGGCAGTATTATAATTTGAAATAAATCCCCCTTGAGCACACTCCTTCAGATCAATGGGATTTCCAATTGACTCTCCTTTAAACACTCGAAGGCTTTCTGTTGATCCAACGCTACACTGAGAGTTCATTACTTGATGTATAATTGTTGTTTAACGTCTCTCATTGTTGTCATGGTGATATAGTGGATTTATCCTCCTTAATAGAATGGTTTAAATGAGTTGACGAACAATATGAGATTTATGCAATACAATGTAGAGTAAATAGAATTTTGAATAAAATATTGAATTGTTGGCGCTATGGTAACGTAAAAGAAAATACGTCGCTTCACATTGTGTTCTAGAGTTTTGTTAAAAATTAAGCTGATACAGTAAAAAGCGTACTGTATCAACTAATGCTTTATCATTCTTACTGTTTAGTGATGTAATAAAATGAAACATTTGGAAGATCTGAAATTCTATCTGACGGACTAAACAGATTTAAAATATGATATTTAGTCAAAGACCCTATTAAAACAACTTGTCTTTCTAATTAACTTCCTTAAAAAAGCATCATGAATACTATCCATAAATACCTATTCAACATTACTCACAAACCCATTCTTCTCACACTTACGTACTGTATCGATTGTCAACACTCAAAAGCATAAGGTGTCATTAATCCCACTGGCTAAGTATCTGGCAGCTCGCCCACTAGCGCCAGTAGCTCGCCTATCCCCACTTGAGTACGAGCTACTCGCACGAAGTTTGTTGAACCTAAGTGGCTCTACATTCTTGCTTACAAGTACACTTGGATTGAAAAATTGACGCGCTCTGTCGAACATTGTTGAGGCTGCGTGTACTGAGTACTAGATTGAGACTGCCTGAGTACTAAGTACTTCTTTGAGTGCGCGTTTAAGTTAGAAGGCTTTTGGACAGTTTAATGGTGGTTGCGTGGTATGAGATGGAAATTGTAACACTGATTTTTTTTCACGAATGCACTGATGTCATTATACATAAAAACATTAAGAAAAATTGTAACAATTGGCCAATTGTAGAGTTAACGATAACTTGAAACAAATTGCGTCTTTACTCATAAATTGAGAATTATAATCAAGTCGAATAGCTTAATTTGGCACCTCAATCCAATTATTATTTCTAACAAGAACTCAAAACTAAAACTAAATTATATTTCAAGCCATTTTTCAACACACACACGTGGCAAGCCAGATAACAAACTCCCCTGCCACACAAAACGAGCCAGTGCGTTAGGTCGGCGATAAGTCACTATACGTCAACCTGGGGTTAATGCCACAGCTGACCGAGAACAAGCCCGGGATGAACTAAGCTATGCATCATACACTACTGCAGGCCATCAATTGAGTAACTTGGTTCAGTAAGACTAGGAGACCTACTGCTATATCTTAATGTAATTTAATTGTGGGTGTGAAAGAAAGATGCTTACTCTACATCGTGTATTTGCGCTATCACAGCTCCAATATTATGAAAATATTAGTTTAAGCCAAGCTAGTAGACCCTACCTCAAGTTTAAATCAGATTAATCTTAATTGGCTTATTAAAATACGTATCCTTTATGCAATGTTAAGTTTTTTTGTTACTGAGGCTGTTTCTTTCGACTTATGTAGCATTTATAAGCAAAATGTTCATAATAGTAAGCTATCTAATGGTTTGCGGATAAAAGCTTAAAAAACGATAAAGTTTAAACTCCTTATACACAGAGCACTTGCAGGAACCTCTCAAAAGCACCGCTCATCTACATTTTTATTAAAACCCTCTTAAACTACATCTGAAGCGTTCTTCGTATCCCTTTAAAAACTAAGTTACCCGTCATACGCTTAGATATTTTCATGCAACATTTTACGACAGCATCTTGAAGCCACAATAACTTTGGCTTACCCGCTATTGCTTGCATTACGCAGCAATAAACTTGCATCAGCCGCTAATCTACACCGCTGCATCGCTTCAAGCGCTGATATTAACTTCAAGTATGGATTAATTTAAAGCGCTATTGTCGCTTTAGAGATGTTTTGGTGTTTTTGTTATCTATTGTCGCGTTTTTGTGGTTTATCTTGTGTAAATTAATTTTGGTTTTGTCAACGGTTTTAGTCGCTAGTCGTTTGTTTTCGATGCGGTGTAGTTTTTGTGCCTTGTAGCTAATTATAAACTAAAGAAATCATGATAACTTACAGCTTATAAAGTCTGCCGTTTTTAACCGAATATAATTGATCGGCAAAAAATACCTGCTTAACCACGATATTTGTTCTTAAAATGGAAACCGAAATATATCATCCATGAAAAAATTATATCTAGCTATCAGGTTTCATGAGATACCGCCAGATGACTGAGTGATCGGATTTCATTTTTCCACTTTGACATAGGAACCTAAGTTTTATCCTTTTAGTACATATTAGCTGTCAGTAATCTCTTCAACTATATAAATGCAGTCTTACAATACCTCTTTATAATCTCACTGAACTGCATTTCTACAGTTCAATATGCTCAAATTACTCACTAAATTCTACATGTACGGTTGAACTAGCAAACTGAAAAGCAAACCTCCTTCAATTGAACTCCACATTAACTGCACACTCAATTTCATCGTTCAGTACTTGTATATCATTCAGGTCTATCCGACCATAGAAATACTCCTCGCCATTTGAAAACACATAAATGTAAGGTCTGAAGCAAAACAAGTAAAACATTCGATTTATATCTTTGTTTACGAACTTTCAACAGTTTCCTATAGTTTTGAGACTTAATGTATCGGATAAATATTTATTGATAACTTAAGATCGCCTTAAATTATATTGAATATTTTCGTGTTTTTTAAGAAACTAGTGATATAAAGAAACAGTATGGTCAATGATCGTATCACCTAGTATTCCTCTGTAAATTCTTATACACTTACAATTTTAGCAAAAGTCTCCTTTCTAATCCTACAAACAATATTCTCTTGTCTAATATTCTCCTAATTTTCCAGAAACACTTGCCGAGTACAACCTCCCAAATGACACATTCTGGCAATTTCGCGTACTTGTGGCCAATTTCACTCAACTAATATAATTCTTAGGAAAAAGAACTTGGGTTGTTATGTGAAAAAAGATCAAGTGTGAGTCGGACTCTCGACACTGAGGGTCCTGTACAAAATAGGTACCGAAAAAAAACTTGCAAATAAATGGTTACTTATCAAATTTTGACTGTACCAAACATTAATTAATCTCAATTTTAACTGTGCACCGGCCAAATAAATGAGTTGACTATCCAACAGTAACAGTTCATCATCAGCCTGATAACAAACGGAAGGACAGACGACCAGTCAGCATGGAGGATTAGTAATAGGAACGCAAAAGAATTTACCCTTTGGGTACAGAACCCTACAAAACAGAAAATATTAAACGGATCTCTTAATCATGGAATATAACAATAAAAGTTTATTGCAGCGGTATAGGAAAATGTTGTGCGCCACTGACAAAGTTAATCTTACTGGCGGGCGTCGAATTGACGGATTAAGGAGGTTTATCATTAAATTATTTTCTCGCCGACTGTACCGGTAATGGGAAAATGTGTGCTCAGTTAAGAAGCTTTGTTGAATGTCAATATGAGGTCAGTATTAAATCGATTTTGTATTAAATTGAACCTTTCAATAGCTGTGGTTGGGATGTCATTTATGAAACAATAATAGCTTAGACTTTAGCTGCATTATGTTATGTAAATCACGATTGTTGAATTTGTTTTTGAGAATTTTAATCAGAAAAAGTAATGAAAATAATCATTAAATTTTATTCAATAAAAATTTAAGTATTATTGTAATTACTCTTTGTTACAAAATTCGTCACACAGAAAACGTTAAAGTATTCTTTCGTTCTGAAATAAAGTGAACATTTCTTAAGAAAATATATTCCCAACCCTCCGCTTGCCTCGACCGGCTGCCAATCTAAGATGTTCTCAAACATTCACCCAACCCCCGAATGCTTCAATATTGAGCGTCACTAAATTAACAATGAAACACGCAATAGTGGTTGAACAGGCGCGGTACATTCGACCCAGTCTAACATGGACTAGAAAGGGTTAATTAAAACGTCCGCTACCGCTTTCTAAACTGTTAACCGTGTTAACTGAAGCAAAGGCTGGATGCAGAGACGGATTCAAAATTGGATCGAAATTGTGAATATTTGAAGACAAATAATTGCATTTACGTAAAAATAACTGAAAAAGCAAAGAAAAATGAAATAAATAACAACATAATCGACCACACATACAGCATATGTTATACTCGTAGGTAGGTTACAACACGTTAGTTATGCGTTCTGAAATGAGTTTAAATTACTTTTCTCGTAATTCTTTACGAGGAAATTAATCTTAAATTCTTTTCAACGAATAGCTTTTAAACTATATTGTGCAGATCGATGGTAATAAATAAACTCTTATCCTAGTTCGACCCTGTATTACAGCTGTCAAATAACTTGGAGACAGGCAATACTGGCGTGCACCTGTACCCACCGGTAAACAGTATTAAGATTAGTTAGTGCTGCGCCTCCAACACAAGAGAGAACTGTCCCCGTACCCATTTGATTTGTTTAAGAGTTTGTGGGCAGACGTCTAGGTTCAATAGCAATTTTATAGTAGGTATTGGAATTGAAGCAGTAAACGCTGAGGTAATATTTGTGTCTAAGATATCGTATGAGAATAAACATATTAAGTTCCCTTTTCGTAATCAATTTTTATTTTAACATCCCAGTTAAAAAAATGTAGAGTCAACCATACATCTCAAAGTAAATTATTACGTACATATCTTCTAAATATTTCATAAAGAATCTAATACAAAATTGCCCCAAATTCTTTCATAAAAAGGCAACAGTACAAACGAATATCGTTACTGTAACACTTCGATCAGAAAATACTCCCACTGTTCAATGCACACAACTCCCACGGTACAAGAATAAGGCTAACACTACAGCCTACAGTGTCCTCATCGATACTTCTCTAACAAAATCGCACGGCCTATCTCGATAATTACAACAGTGTCGTACGTAGGCGGCGGGCGTGCGAGGGGAGGGGGTTAGGGGGTGGCTAGGGCCTCCAGACATTCTTACGTCCGCGTCGGACGTCGGACAGACGTAAAGACATTATTCTATCAAACCATTGGTATATTAGATATTGTAGAGACATAAAGGAGAGTCCGTGAACGTTGTCAGGTTTTGTAGGCTCGTAAGTGCAATCAAATACGATATCTCAGCATTGTGGCTTAAACAAAAGCTTGCTAATTGAAAACTATATGAACAGCAATACTAAACAGTATAGGGCGTTCGTAAGTTTTCCTTGTTTTTGGGTGCGAAGTGATACTGGAGGGTATAGAATGTTTAGGGTTTGTTAAAAGATATAGTGAGCAGATTTTGTTATTTCTTACGCTTAAACAATAACTAGAAACATACGAATTTCTCAAAAAATTACATCCACAGGTCAATTTGCATAACACGTCCTTTTCCCAAATTTAACTCCCAAAAAACTATCCGTCACTTCATAACTCACACAACAACACTATATAACAAAAATATCTACGAACAAACCATCAAATATAAATAATTCATTCATCCAATTTAAGTTACGATAACATAGAATGTTTTCCCTTAAACGTTTACGAGTAGTGTCCCATATTTCTCGGTCGCCTGGTGACATTAACGCGGGGTGCGGCCGGCATGAATGGCGGCGACCGTCCCAGGTAGATGCGCGTTTGTTTTTAATATACTGCTATTTAATGTGGAGTGAAAGAACTAACGTGCAGTCTGAATGGTGGCCTTATAATGATGTAATACTAATGTTTTATTTAATGTAAGGTGTAGATGAAAAATGTGTTAGTAATTGTGAAGCATGGAAGTTTGAAAGCCTTTTTTTATTACCATTCATGTTATTGATATATAGTCAAATGTTTCCAAACACTTTAAAAATTAATAAACTGAAGAAGAATGAACGATTGAAGTGTGTATATAAAAGACTGAGAAGCCATAGTTTTTATATGGAACGAGAACACCATACAAATGTCATGTTTATTTCGTCGAATTTCGGAGTGCGATTCTCGTACAACAAAGAGACTTTTTGTGAAAGACTTTGGCGCATAAATTCTTTTTGGAGGCTATCCACTTCAGTATAAAAAATGCGCATATTTTCGAGCACATTTTCGCCCGATCGGTCCGAACCGATCCTCCAGTGAATTTGCTAGGAACTTCCTTAGCTTAGTTATTCCTGAATAATACATATTCATAGTTCGTGTTTACTTTATATGTACTTAAATTGAGTTGTAATATGGTCGTGTCTTGGCAATGTTTGTATAGGATCGATCGATAGACAATATAATTAAGTGAAGGACGATAAATATTGGTATTGCGTCGTTAAATTGTGATTTGGTGACTTTATGGTTGCCACTGTGATAATGTATAGTTTTGTTACTTCACTGCTTGTTTGTTGCTTTCATTCTATTAGGACTTTGGGAGTCAGATCAATTGCTTGATTGATGGCACTCAAAATTCTAATTCAAAATTATGCAAAATAAAATGAAATAAGTTCATGCTTTCAATAATTCTCAAGAATGCTTGTTACCATAATAAAAAATAGTCCATTTATAATCTAAAAAAACCTACAATTTCGTTAAACTGAAACTTAAGTATTGGATGCCATTACATTTAATACATAATAGTCAATTCCCATCAATCCTGCCAACAGGCAGTTGTGACGTCACTCTAAATCTCCCAGCATACCCCTCGCTGTAAGAGTACAATCTGTCGGCAGAAGCAACAGCCGAGAGGGGGGCGTTGTCATGACAACCGCTCGGGCGAGCCACCTCAATTTTTGCCCTAGTTACTGGCCGACGAACGATTTTGATACAAAGCTTAGTACAACGAAGGGCACGCAGAATATATCGATAGAACCTTTGCGTTCCAACGAGGTTTTACGACTTTTTGTATGGAAAGATAAACTATAGTTGGAAATATAGAATTAGTGATCGTGTGCCCGTGGGTTTTCAAATTGAGAGATAAATTTTGAATGTACGATACACAAGTATACTAGTTAGAGGGATAAGTTAATATAAAAATGATTTTCTTAAAAAAACCGTCAAGTGCAAGATGGACTTACACTTAACCTCGATTTTTACTTTCGTGTTTGGTGAGATAAAACCTGGTGACATACGGACAGACAGCGAAGCTTTCGTAATAGGGTCCGGTTTTACCCTTTACTTATGAAGCCCAAAAAATTAGAAATGCTTCACTGGTTATTCTACTATTACTATTTGATCACTGTACTAATTGAAATCCACAGAAAACTATGGAAAAACTATCAAAACAGCATGACAATTTTGATCGCAATTTCTTGTCTCTACAAATTGAAATTGAAGTAGTAAATCCCATTGGACTTCTAACAGACGTAGTACCTGCACCTAGTGCCGTCACAAAAGATATTTTTGTCTGTCATCTCGGCCAAGGTGAAGACGCTTTTTCGGAGATTGCACAGAAGCATTGGCCTTGTTTCTAAGACACTGAAAAAAGTAGAGCCAAAAATATAAACCGAAAAATCACAATTCAAATACATCATACAAGAATGACTTTGAATATTATTTCTTGAAAACCTATTAATTAATAAAAGTATAATCGTTTTAATTCGTAAAATGTTAGAATTAATATTAAAATGGTCTCAAGCATAAGAATTATATCTTAACTATAAACTGATACCCTCCTGTGACTAAATCCCAATGTAAATTATGTCTCTCTACAAAGATTTTCTCGAACAATATAGCTGTGATTACTTCGCGTTTAACATAATTGTGTTTAAGTTGCTTAATCTAATTACTTACGAAGCCGAAAAATTGGATTCATTAACACATCGAAAGACAAGGAACATAATTATGTACTTAATTGAAGTTATTTCACAAATTCTATTTTTATGAAAGAAAACCTTAAGAAAGAAGGTTTTTGGAATCAATATTCACGGTAACGAGAAGATTAACTTGAATTTTGTTTTGAGCATTTCATCAAAGAACAAAATGAGTATCGATTACACATCCAACGAATATAACAACCACCAAAATGCAAAGCAAACAATCTAGTATATTCCTAATCCCTTTCAAAAGAGCGTTTAAAATTCACAGCTAATTTCGGAAATTACTTCAACGGTACACCATGCAAGATAAAGCGCCATAACAGCAAAGCCTTAAACCTTATGTTCGAGGAAACTCAAACTCCCCCAAATATGACTCGCACTAATCCTCCATACCACCTCATACCAAATTAAAATGTCATAATGACGATTATCGTTTCATTCGCGATACAACGACGCGCGAGTGCATTCCAAACTTTAATGCTCAGCACAAATGCAGCAATGTACAGCAATCACTACTATTTAACGCGTTTCAGCTTCGTTTAGTGTTGGAAATAAAATTTAATTAGCGGAACTCAGTTTTGGTGTTCGGAGTCAGCTTAATGTCGTTAGTGAGTAGTGTATAAGTTGATATCGTTTGCTCTTGTTTATCAAACTGGTTCGGATTATTCTAGAACGTGTTTGGGCATCCAATCTACGTTTAACACTCGGTTCAGTTAGTAAATGTTGATTCAGAGTCGGCCTTTTTGGAACATTTCACTTGCCATCAGTTTGAAAATGTATTATCGATAGTTGGATTTAAAACGTAAAGAAAATAAGTAGTCAACGTATGTTACACTATTTTAGGTTTCATTATCAGTTACAAGTTAGTTTGCTAGATCAAACATCATAACAGAGCTACATTATGTATAACACAACACAAGACGTGATCAAACAATTACATATTAATGCAATCAAAACATTAATTAGGATGTTATATCCATACTTCGGCATTCGTAGCCGTATCAGCGCTACGCTGTAGCAAAACTACTACGCATGTAGAAGTTTTTATGTTCATAATTGTAAAACGTCAAGAACACATTTAGATTAAAGTGAACATCTGTGTTGCTAACGAGGGCGGGGGATGGGTTTTAGTTAATTATTTTTACAATGCGACTGATGTAGCTAATGCTTGGTGCTACGCATTGTACTGCTACAGCCGACACTGAAGTTTGTAAGACTCAATGGTTTTCATAAAGTTAATAAAGATGGGGATGAATGTATGAAAGGGATTGTTAGAAGTAGATTAAACAATCTCTTTTGCAATGAAAACATACAAATGTGATGGAATTGCACAGCATTGTTCATCTCTTAAGTAAATTCTGATGAATTCTATGACGTTGCTGTCTTTGTACCATATTTCAAAAATACCAACAATTTTCACAAAGCTTTCACTGCTTTATAGTTTTCATGTTGGACGTCCAGTTTAATCCGGAGGGTTCGCGGCATGAAACATGTGGAAACAAAACTAAAAAAATTATAAACCCTCAAACAAACACAATTTTCAAGCATAAAAAACTTCAAACAATCCAGAACAGAACAATAGCCTTAAACTAAATCCAACAGCGGCTTAACAGAAATCGCTTTCTATGAACGCAATCAACAAAATAGTAGAAATTCGCAGGGACGTCAGTTTTCGAGCGCCATTCACAAAAACTAATCAACGCTAAAAGGCAACGTTGACAACCCTGACCGCGTCGTGAAAAATGTAGCGATTATACCTGCCCACGTAGGCCGTAGCAAATTGCTACGGATGTACTACGTAGACGCTACGCCGTAGCAATTTGAGTGTCAGTATTGGATTTTTGCGAAGTAAATGCTTTTTTGCGAATGCAAAGTGTGGCGCTCTGTGATGCAACACTCGTTATTGTTGAATGCTTTGTTATGAAAGTGCAATGAACCTTTGTTTTACTCTTTGACACTTGTTTATGCTGGCGCACACTAGTTGTTGTGACTAACAAATGAATAGGGTGCGTTTTAAATTGAACAAAAATACTATACTTTATAATCTAAAATGAATTCTATGATATGAATCTTACAATGTTGTTTTCTAAACATATCTTTCAATTAATATATTATTTATTAAAAATAACAGACAAACATTACTCCATTATTCCACATCGCGTAGCTTCAGCGTGATTGCGAAAAACAAACATCAAGAGACAAAAGCCAATTATCGCACATTCGTAGCACACACACATTATGAAGCTACGGCGTAGGTTAAACTAACAATGTAGAGTATAGAGCCCTCGCCACAATGAAATCTAATGTAGACAGGAAAGTTTATAAAAAAACTTTTAACGTATTTACTGTGACTATTGTTCAAAATTTGCTTTGTAAAAATAATTATCTTGTTTTGTTTTTTTTTTATGAAAAAGCTACTTTGACTTATAAAACAAGCAGCTTATTACGACAAAATCAAAGTAAACCACTTAATAACTTCACTTAATCATATTATGAAACCTACTATCGAATTCGATAAAATAATTCTTGTAGTTTAAAAACCTACATAACATTCACACTTTAAATTGTAGAGTCATTATCAAACAATTAAGAACCAAGCACCCATAAATCAGCTCTACCTTTAAGTATTCCTCGACTCTACATCGCGTGACTCTTTTCGATTATAATCAGCGTCACGGATAGTTATCGGGAGACAGATTGCACCGCATTCATCTTAGTTAACGATGAAAGGGAATATAAAATAACCACAAAAGAGAGATAATGACATGCTAAACGATATTCTCTACTTTATTTTGTAGTTAACCGAAGGTTTTCATTTTGTCACTATAAGGAGTGCTTTTCTTATATGATAACTAAGCAATATATTTTTGACATAGACAACAATGCTTTGAAAAAAAATTCAAATAGTCTATCGAATGAAAAATATTTATTTGTATTGTGAAATAAAAATCCGTGATGCTAATGCCAGATTCAGATCTCTTCTCATACCACTTCATCACTAAACACATTAAGTGTAAAGTAGTTATAAGAATATCATTCACATCACACACACAAGCGTCACATTCCCATCATTTATATTGTTATTACCTAAGATAGAGCTCTGGCTTTTAAAATATTCACGAGTAATATCCCTCAGAGGATGCAATCTAAAAAGGAACAAACTATAATAATGTACCTAATGGACTGCCTGACGCTCTCACAAAAACTAGGTAGTGATGCAAAAAACACAAAATGACGTCACAAAAGCCTTTTAAACACTACCTTTAGCAAGAAGAAAAAACGGTATGTAATAGTTGTTTGATTTTACGTTTTTTTTAATATATCACGAAATACTTTTTCTTATATAGAAAAGAAAATCGACTCTACCTTTTTAGTTTTATCTTTTATTAAAGATCGTGTTTAGCGGGCCGTGACAAAAACGCTGCGTCGTGTCTGGATGTCACGTCGTGTTTGTCACGTGTCACTCTGAGGGTAACATGTCGATTGCGCGGTTTTTGAACTCGGAGATTAATTGGAACGATCGGGGTGAGATATTTAGGAGACATTGGTTTACAAATTGTTTCGTCGTTTTTAAAATGGCGATTGTTTGCGCATCAGTTTTTGTTTCCTTTGTGTTCAAAGTTGGTCTTATTTTATAAACAATTTTATTTTGGTTAAAATTCAACACTCGTGTTGTATTTAATTTGTCCATCACAGTTCTTTTACAAGAAATAATAATTTAATTAATGTTCCCATTTTTATGTATTTGTTTCTGATTGAATCCTAACCACAACTTTATTCATCGTAAATATACCTACCAAAGGTTACAATTTACTGTTGAAATAAAATTCTTCATAGTACGCCTCGGTAAGCTAAACTACGGTAAACCGTAGCACCGTAGCGCTACGGAAAGACAATTGTTATCATTTACGATTCTGCGTAGCACGTGAAGATTTTTATATTGTGCTCCGTAGCCCATTAGGTTTCAATGTTGTGAGCATTATACAAAGTGGTTTCTTTTAAGGATACTGTACCGCTGAGTATTCTTAAACCTAAAACAATAGACATATATTTTCTTTTCGTATATAACACAAGCGAAGTAGGCACGTTTGTAATGAAGTGGGTAGATATACAGATGTTATTCCGAGATCAAACTTATACGAGAAAGTTGTCTAAGTAATATTGACTTTTTTGCCATTGTAATAGAGTTCATTGATTTAAATGCGTGAATTGTAAAATCTTTAATGAAAAACATTCCAAATTTTTCTTGCTCCTTTGTTTCACTAACAGCAAAGCGTAAGTTCACAGTTTCTACTGACCCTTATATCTTTTGTTCTAAAGAAAACTCAAAAACTCTAAGGAAACAGTACTCTTCCAAACTTGATATAATTTTGTCATTTAATTATGTTCTGAATAAAATAACAACAGCCGAGTTAATTGTACTTTGCATTAATTATTCATGTCTCGTTTAAGTTATTCAAATAATATTGAATCGACTTTGGTAGAAGGAGAGGATTTTTACTGTAAGAGATCTCATAGAAAACTATTACCGAAACGTAACTCTAAAATTACAAAAAAAAATCGAATAATCTGATTCCTTTCATACGTTAGCATCGATAAAATATATAAAGTAACTAAATTACAGACTCGGTTAGAATTTAAAACAAAAACACGTGTAACCAGTTCGTAGCTACTTTCACCGCGCAACAAATTTTGTATAAAACAAAGTTAACGTGAAATTGAGGGCTGATAAAGTTAATCCAGTATGTCAGAGCTAAAGAACGGGATCATTGGAGCGCGGCACACGCTGGCAGCATTCCAGAAAAATGTTAGGATTAAAGACAAATTGAAAGGTATATGGATGTTTCAGGCACCAGTGACAAGTTTGTGAAGGAAGCGAGAGGAATAACAATTGATAAGGAAGACCTGGATCCCGAAAAGTTAGGACAGAACAATTTTATAGACTTAAATTGTTTTATGCTTAATTTTGTTCTTTCCTTTTCCCTTGGGGATTTGGCGATAAATTATGATGTAATTTGTTGCTGATATGCAAATTGTTTAAGATTTTTTAACCGGTTAAAACGTGAAAACTCAATGAACAAAATTACAATGCAACAAGTGAATATTATATTCATACTTTTTTCAAGAATTTCTTAACCTAACCTAACCAAAAATAATTACCATACTATAAAACTCAAGTTGTGGCTAATCGCTAAGTAATTCAGTCCTTTGTTACATGTCTCTTTATAAACTTGCTTCACATGCCGAATTTACGTACTCTCAAGTGTTCTTTAATAGCTATAAAAGTGTTATAAATCAATAAATTTCGTTCATCTTAGCTATCATTCAAAAAGCATTGAATATCAATAAAATACACTATATAAAAATTAATATCGGGAGGAATAAACTTGGCTGGAGCGTTATCCATTCCGCGCACACTCGGTAATGCGCCGAGTGATTCAATATCGGTGGTTATTGGCATATTACCTCCTTGACGCCGAGTTTTGCGTCTTATACTTATTTTTTACTGACTCTAAATAATGTTATATTCCAGTTTTCGGTTATTTAATAAGGGTTAGATTTAATGTTGAAACACAGTAGTATTTGATAACTTTTAATACAGTGTTGGTTAAAGAAAGTCTTAGAGAGTCTTAAAGAGCGCCATCAAAATTGTAATTTTGCTGAAAAATTTAAACAAATAGAGTGCTAGAAGTACAGCACACTTTCCCCCAAAGTCGCATCAGTATTTTCGATCGAATACTTGTAACTAGGTTCAATCATACAGTAGGTAACCAACTGCAAACCCACTGTCTACTTGTCAGCCATGTGTACCCATAGAGTAACATCCTCACATGCCCACCGTTTGATCCCAACAAATGTTCATTCCCCGAAGCCATTAGCAAGATCCATACATCATTTCACGACATTAATTATTTCGCAATATTCTTAGTAGCTTGAGAGGTTGCCGTCAAACACGGCACAGGTCCGACAAATTTTACAATTAAGTCGCAAAATAAGTACATGATTAATGACTTTGGGCCCTGTTCTAATGAAAAAGGGATTTTAAACGGATCCAGGGATAAAATACGAGTTTCTTTGTTACTACATCAAATACCTTGATTATGTGTAAATGAACGTGTTTGTAAGTTATGAATACCGGTGTCGGAGAGCTTTTGTTTTTTGTATTATAAGTTAATACGGAATTTATTTTATAGTGATGTGAGCTTATGAGATCGCGTGGAAGGGTTCATATCACGACTGAATATATTTTGTCACGTCATTGAATATTGTTCTTGGATTTCTTTTCGTGAATAAAAGAGAGACGCTTGAGGTATGTTAAAAGGAAATGAGAAAAATGTGTTCTATCGTTTTGTTTGTATTTTAGAAACTGTGACGTCCTTTCAGTAAGTATTCTCTAATGATGCCAAGTAAAAGACTATCCAAAGCCATTAAAAAAATATATAACTTTCTCTGTTTTTGCTTAAATAATTACTACTGTGTATTTTCAATTTTACCTCCCTGGTTGGATTATTGTCACACATAACGATTATAAATCACAATTCATCACAATAAATAAACGTGTATGCGCTTAACAAACCATTCTCAAAACAGGTACTCTATGATAACAGGTGAAATATACAATCGTTTGTATAATTCTCTCACAAACGAGAAAGATATGACTTTTAATAAAGAGAGGTGTTGTAACAGAGGGAGGTTTACTCGAGGTGGCGCCACCTAGCGCATCCCACGGAAAACATTTATTAAAGAACTAGTTTCTCTTTGTCTTTTATACTAGTCTTTAAAGTTGATATTTACATTAAGAAATATGTGCATTGATATTATGTTATTAAACGACTTAAAAAGAAGAGGTTATTGTTTGAGAAGTAGCTCATTGATTACTTGTCGTCCGTTTGTCACCAGTTGTATCTTGTGTTGCCAAGATACCAAAAGCGAGGGTAACAATTTTCTTTTTTGTCAATTGTTTTTTTTTATCCATTTTTACGGAGCCGTATGTCACAAGTTAGACTCTTCTTAATAATCTCGATCTTTTAAATATGATTTTTTGTTCAAATAAGTTTCAAACATAATTGTGTAGGTATTCCTTAAAACAAGAATATTTAATACTTATACAAAGTAGGCAAAAGCAGTACGAAAAGTTCAATATTTCAATTTCCAGCTAATTTAATCAATTTCTTTATACTTAGAGAATTTAAACGTGAATAAATTAATACAAAGCATCTCCAACAAATTCAATCAGGGCAGCTGATCCGTTGGCTTTTCGTCGAATTATAAAACAGCTAATATAAAGTACGAGGAAGATAAACAAAGTAATTAGGGGCATCCAGAAACAATCCTTCAATGGCGGACGAATCGGAGTTTTTAATAATAGTCGATAGATTTTTTATTTTTTTTAGGATTTAAAAAAGTACGTTTAGAAACATTTGTCTTATTTGGTTTATACTAAAATACAAAAATTATATATTACGTTGTTGTGACTCGAAAAAATAGATTTTTATTATAACTATACAAAAGCTGAATAAATGAAATGTTAATAAAAACTTTACAAATCGAAAGTACTTTCTAGCATAAAAAAGCCAAGCAATTAAGTAAACCAAATAGAAGGCACATCAAAAAAATGACTCCTTTCATTATCACCATCCATGCAATGTAAAAACCAAACCAACATAAAAGTTAAGCCTTAAAACCTGCTTACCCCGAAACTAAGAAACATTATCAACAAAGCCCCACTCACGAAGTAATAAAAAATAATATACGTCGTTACATGAAAGACCTTTGCCAGTCTACCTCAGGCGGCGATAGACAGGGGACGCTTTATGACCAATATCTCGGGAGATGGCGGAGGAAATATTCTCGGCAACGAATTTGCGACTTGAAGAGGCCGGGATTTATCGTATCGTGTTTGTCTTCAAGGAAATCGCCGCCACTCCAGCCCTATGTAACTCACAAAGTATTTATTTATGTTTTTGCGAAGTTTCCTGGCGAGACGAAACGATATTCGTACACAATCTCTCGGCATATCACGGACAGCAGTGTGTCCTTGTCATGTTTACTCCTTTATTGCTACTTATTGGACTTTCCTTTCTCTTATTTCTAGGTCTCACGAACTTTGGGAATAACTCTCATATAAAGAAATTGGTTGGTCATTTTTCTTGAGAGCCTGGTATAAACTACAGACACTCACACAAACTACAGAGATTAGGAGAAACTAAAGTAATTTCCCGTTATGAAACTTAAACAAAATAGTGATAAATCAAGTCTAATAAGATACAGCAAGAGCGAAAACGTAGAATGCATATTCCAATATCGATTTCAATTAAGAAAACAAGTTTAAAGTAACAACGGTCGTCTTCCTCAAGAATACTGCAGAGATCTTTTAGAATAACTTCGGAAGTACGACACGACTCCTTAAAATAAACTTTGGTCCAACATTGAACGACAAAAGACGTCAATGCTAAATAAAGAATGAGCGAGCCGATGGCTGGCGAGCGGCAAACACTTTTTTAAGAGCTTACAAACCTTTTTAGATCGTGGAGCTCATTTGCTTCTATTCAAACTATGAAGAGATTTGGTTTTAAGCGGTCGAATATCTGATTATCGTCGAACCTATTTGGATTGGATCAAGTGTTTTCATTGAAAATGGAAAGATTTGTTTTCCTTCAGCCACCGTCTGCAGTGTATGTATAGTGTGTTAAATAAACAAAATGTTTAAGACAAGAAATGTGGTTACATTTCATGGTTTTCCTCAACACAAATAAATTACGAGCTATTCAAATAAGTCCTAAAAGACGACGAAAGCGACCCATACAAATAAATCTATACCTTAATATTATCAAACATATATATATATGAATACTCTTCCGCTACTGCTACTAATCATCTTTTATAATTTGTGTGAAACTAAACAAACAAACAAGTTCCCTCGCCTCGCATGATCATAAACTCCGGTCGGGTCCAAAACTAATCGGGTGATCCCAATAAATACGCATGAATAATCGTTATTAAATAAATAATTATAACCAAAAAGGTTTTATACCATACACGACTAAGTAGGTCACTAAGAGTGAGTAATTACTTTTCAAAACAAGCTCTTAAATAATGCTGTAATTCTATTCGGATAGTGTTATTATTCAGGACGTATCCCTTTGTAATTTGACCTCGAGTAATTACAGCGATCCTTCTGTGTAAGTTGGATCCTTCTGTTCCTTTCAATTTCATTTTGCATGTTTATAGTATTAAGTGGTGTATTAGATTGTAGGACCGAATACTCGTGTGATGAGGGTCTTGTCTTAGTGTACGTTACTTTAGTATATCCTAACTAAAGCTGGTATATATAGATAAATTACTATATGTATAAAGGACGATCTAGCTTCTTAGTGCGAGAATAGTCTTGTTTTCTTAGTGTGAAAATTAAAGGTTGTGTTAACAGTATTAAATATGAAGGAAATAGATGAGGTACAAATGTTGTGCTGGTATAAGATCTTTGAGTCGGAGTCCATTCATTACTGACTCCAATATATTACTTAGACGTAAAGTTATTTTACGTGAATAAATTCGGGAATTATGCTCTAGTTATATATACGCCTCTAACGTCATATTAACAACTGAAAAACATAGTCTGACAACGCCACCGTGACACACAGAACTTCCTTCGAGATATAGTGACGCGGTTCGAAAAGCTACATAAAGGCATCAACAAAGGGCTGTTACGGATAAGGGCTCCGGAATTTTTCCGGACCTGCCTCACCTAGGCGCCTCTGAAGACGTATCGCGGCAGGCAATCTTTAGGGGGCGTTAAGGTAAGCGTTCGAGCGCATTAGCACCAAGCCTTCGTTACACCGTAGGGTCAGCAGCAGAAGTCGATTAATATGATGAAAATTTAAAACTCGCGGTAATGAGTTGGTAATGGTAACAAAATAAACTCTCGCGGTTATCTGCAAAGGCGTCCCCGTTTCGCGCGACTTAAGGGAAAGGAGAAGCATTGTGGTTAGCCGGTAAGAATTCGGTAAACCCTGTCGCCTTCCCCAGGGCGAAGGAAGTCCATAAGGATTTCCCCAGCTGAAAAAGGTATCAAAATAGACTACACGCAATATAATTACTATGCGATGAGACCGCCATTGTATCCTCAAACTGTACCTATGTACTAAGAATCACTGCTGTTGCGAAATAAAGAATTTTCAAATCGATTACTTTAAACGCGTATTCTAACATAATAGTATTATGTTAGAATATTTTAATAACTTGTATTATGATAATACAAGTTATTAAAATTCACAAGCTCCTTGGATAGTGTGTTAACCAATATCTGTTGCCGACCATACCTCGGTGTACCGCGCGGTGGGTCTGTCACAGGCAGGCGTGAGCCGAGATATGACAGGTGCCACTTTGAAAGGGTTCGAATGTCTAATTGTGACGTCTCGTTTATGTATTTTGAGGATTAAGATGTTTTGTGAATGGTTATAGATATAGTTTTAATATTTGTATTATTTTGTGCCTATATGAAATAAGCAGGACACTAAGTTACTACGGCCTACTAACTGCTGCATTCTACTGCAATCCTTTAATCCAAGACCCAAAAAGCCTAAAATCTAATATCTTAACAATTGTTGCAGTTGCAAATAAAATCCCAAAAATTAAACTCGTATACTGAATAAGGTAAATTAAAACAAAAACGCTTAATAATCTTGAATTATTCAATGAAGTCTTTTACAACGAAGTCGTGATTACCAGAACCCCCCTCCCTCCCTCCGCCTGCCCCTCGACGATGCCCGTCACGGTTACTTGCGGTTTCCCGTAAACCAGGCCTAATTTATTAAAGTTCCGAGCCAGGTAACAATTTTCTAAACCTGACAGAGACACAACAACCTTTTTTGTGGTGTTTTTAAGATTATTTCATTTAACGGTACTGTTTGTGATACTATGATAGGTAAAATGTAAGTGACTAAGAAATGTTATAAGAAACGAAAGAAATAAAACAAAAAATTGGATTGCATTGGCAGACAGTTATCTGAAAATGAAAATGAGAAAATTTTGCGTGTTTTGGTCATTAGGCCTCACGAGACGACTCTAGATAAGTGTGTAACTCTAAAACAAAAAGAAGATTCACTTACCCACGTAACAAAAAACGTACAAACTCATTTTAATCTAACTAAATGGCCGACTACATTACAAAACAAAATAAATTCCCAATCCGCTGTTACTCCAACTTATAAATAAAGTCAGACATCGCACCGACACATTACGAACATAAACAAAAGGCCGTCATGCAAGATGCATGCTTTCCTCGAATGAATAATTTATGCAGTCACTGCATTTCTAGATACCTCGGATTTATTTAGCAGGCACTGCACTGTACTGCATAAGATTGCAGTAACGAGTAACGCCACTGCATAAAGTCCTGCTTCCTGCCGCTATCGAAGCAATGTTTTGCAGTTACGTATGTAATAAATTATTCTCTTTGATAAGGCTTTACTTTATAATTTCCTTTGCAGTTGTTTGGGTGATAAGAGTATGTATGTCCTGTTGAATGTTATTTGAAAGCAAGATCTACCAACAACTTTTAAAGTATTTGTGGTTGTAGATACGTGACAGTGCAATACGCGACGTTGACCAGGCAATAAGAAAATAGTGTAGGTGGGAATTGACGACAGGAAATTACTTAAAAATGCTACTATCTAAATCTAAGGCAAATCGTGAAAAATCTGTCAGTTTATTCCAAAACCATCAGGCACTAAAACTTCAAGCAAAGATAGTCTCTAGAAATAATCGTATCGAAATATCAGGATAAAAACCTAATGAGGTAGAATTTGAAGTGCATGTATTCCTTGTACACTAATATTTTTAACGACATTATATACGTTTATTTGTCGATAATATTCGTAATAGGACTCTTGGAAGATCCCGCTAGATTTATATTTTTAATGGCAGAGAATTTCAAACTCATTTTCTATGGAATAGCATGTCGAGCATATTCTTCAGGATTCCTCATAAATTTCTTCCTGAATGGACCGGGTCGTTACGTAAAGAAAACTAGGAGGAATTTCCAACGCAACTTGTTGTTTTTGTAGACAACCTCCTTGGATTTTCGAGTGCATACCTTATTTTAAATGGAGTCGCGTCCCCAACTTTCCTTTTTGTGTTTCACGATTAAATAAAGTTTAAAGTTTTGATAGTTTAAGCGCTCGTTGACTGAATCACTTTGCGTTTGTTTGGGACTACAGAACTACATGGCTTTTGAAGAATTTGTAAATGTTTTAAATGTCTGATCTTTTAAATACAAGTTTATATCCTTTTTTCTTGCTTCCAACGGTCTTGTTAAGTGTAATAAAATGTGTTGATAAGTTTTAAAGTGAAAAGTTGTCCGCCTATCTGTAACCAGCCATTAAAAGATACAGTGAAATATAACCGTGTTTATTAATGACCTTAAGACACATTCAAATGACACCACACACATCCTAAATCCCAAAAAAAATATAACACATTTTTCCAGACTATCGTAAGGCAAAAAGGCTCACAATTCCCAACACCAGGGTTTGCCCAACAGTTTCCATTCCCCCTTAACATCTCAACACAGTGAGAGCTATTGTGTCACGATCGATCCCATCAACCCCCCCCCCCCCTCCCTGCCCTATCGAGGGGTGGGAGATGTCACAATGTTTTTAAATTGAAAATAGTTCTTGAGAGATTATTTATGCCTGAGACAATGCTGTCGCGTCCAGATACCCTTTATCTGATCATATCGTGCTATTGAAGTTTTATTAAATTGCTCTCGTATTAATTTAAAGATTTAAGATAATTTTGTTGTTGGAAAACTTTAATCAAAGGTATAGAACAACTTTGCTCTTTGTTTCGATTCTTTTGATATAAACTAGTGTCATTTCGGTCATCAGTTTTTATTAAAACATAAACATGTACTAGCTTCAATGGAACGGATTCAACGGACTATCTATATTTCATCACTTCAAGAGTATTTGGGTCGATAACAGCTTATAAGCAAGACAATCATAATAAAGGACACAATACAATCACTCTCTTTTCTATCAAATACATAAAAGAACAACAATACTGTTAAGAACCACAAACAATGTACAAGCTAACAAAAGCGATCTCCAAAAAGTTCTAAAATAAACAAAATCAAATTGTCTGAAGCAAGTGCAAATCTCAAGTACGCGTCAATTCTGATTCACAAAAGACATTCAAATCTGAAATCGAATTCATATGCAAACTTGGAGTTTCCTAAATTCATTTCCATATTTGTTGGAAAGCTAACATACACCCGGTTTGAAAGGAATAAAAACTGAATTTGAAAGTAGTAAAACTGAATTTAGTAGGTGGACGACGAATTTTAAAAATACAATGGACCGCGTATAGTTTTAAATGGACTTTGTAGATTTGTTTGGTTAAGAAATAGGGTTTTTGTGAATGTAGCAAATGTTTGATGAGACTGCGATGTAGCAGGTATAATGAACAGACTAAGGTAATAATATGGCCTCATTGGCCTCATTGTTACACAGTAACCAGAAATACTAAGTGGGCGTTGCGTTTTGAAGCACAAATGGAATAATTTAATGTACCAAAACTTTATTTTATTCATAAAGCGAAGCCTACTAAGAGTTATGTGTTGGAAGAGGCCACTCTTCAACGTGTGGCACGGAATTTCGCTTCCATAACTATGGAGGTTTTAGCATAAGAACGATGTCATTTTTTTTTCTTTTCTGAATTTTACATTACATTCGCCATACTCATGCTCAATAAAACAATTCGATTAGACCGAGTTGTAAAATGTCTTTAAACCATTTATCCTCAATTTAATATGACACACGACACGCATATTATTCTAACATCAATACTTGATGGTATGTTTGGCCAATCTATTATTGTTTAACACGCGAAATATATGACTACCGGTTTATGAAATACAACAAAGAAAAACAGTCCAAACTGAATAATATAGTCTAAAAAACAAATAAAATTATTTAAAGAACTATAAAGGTGTTACAAATGTCACCTTTTGGAATGTTGGTGACATCTTACGTTTACAAAACGTCACCAAAATCATCTTGTACAGCGAACACGTCACATCATTTTCGTTATTCCATGTACCATGAATGACCAATAAATTCTCGTTCTATAAACAAGATTAAAGCCGCATGATGTATGGCGTAAATAAAGTATGTCCGGATTAATAAATATGTATCAAAACGCTGACAGGTTATAAAGCCATCGGTCACCGCCATCGGTCACCGCCATCGGCCACGGCCGCCCATTTTCCACTCCCCCTTTGTATTACACAAAGGTTTTTTTCCATTACTTGTATTGACAAAGTTCCTGAGGAAAATTCTTGTTATATAAGATTTTTATCTACAACGATCTACGAAATATGAATAGAGTATTACAAAAAATGATGTACAGCAAGATGGTGTAAGTTCAATAGTAAGACAATATTTAAATACTAATTAAGTAACTGTTTTCCGATACTTAGTCATTAATAAATTCTTCTAAAATACTCATAGAATAAGAGCAAACACAAACCAGGAGACAAAACCATTAATAATACTTCAAACAATTACAAGTAAAACCTACTACATCAAACCGTAAATATTATTTAGTCCAAATGTAAATGAACCAATTATAAATCACTAAAACGCGCGTCCTAAAAATAAATAGGCACAAAAACAAATTAATTTACTCATCTAGTCGCACATAAAACCTATTTCCATATACAACGGGCCATAAAGTCAACAAATTCCTTTGTGATACATAAAATAAATTCGATTCCACCCTATCTGGTAGCAAGGAGAAACAAACAACCAACTTAAAGCAATAAACAATGAGGAAATCCCGTACAGTCCGCGGTAACAATAATGTTGTGCCGAAATTGTGTCATCTCTCGCTCTATCGGCGTGTCACCTATTGCTAGGGCTGGCAGTCATAGTAAAAAATATTCGGAATAGTCTTTTTTTAAAGATGATGTGAAGGCATTTCTTAGTTGTTTTTATCATGTTTTTATCATGGGAAAAAATCAAGATTCGTTCGACTGACACTTACTACGACTGACTAAAAAAGGCTGTTCCTATTATATATATAGTAGCATAAGCAAAATCAAATTAACCGCTCTTAATGAAACAAGTTTTAAAAATACATGTAAAAAGTAATCAAATCTAAAGTACATTAATACTACTTTAGGGTCAAACATTTGTTGTTTGTTGTACACAGCAGGATGTGACGTCACGACGGAGACTTCACCCTTCCCTTGTCACTTGTCACTGTACCCCCATCCCGGACCCTTAATTAATGGAAATTTATACATTAGCTAACGTTAAATTACTGTTTTTTTTTAACTTTTGCCTGATTAAGAAAAATAAGCATCTAAACTTTTTAAGTTATTCAAAGTTGGATCGTTTACTTAGACTGGAAAGTTTTTAAAGGTTTACTTTGATAAAAGATTATACCTAACGATTAAGATCACCCTTTTCAATGTATTTTATTGTGATTTCAGTGTTGTTTAACACTAATTAATGTAGTTTCTTTTCACTGATTTATTCTTTAGGGTTGTGTACCCAAAGTGTCAAACCCTAATTCCAAGCTACCGTTTTCTGTCTGTCCATCTGTCACCAATTTTGTCGTGAATCGTATTAGCTGAGCAAAGATGATGTAGTTTTGTTGCCGCTGTAGCAGAAAATTATACTTAATTCAAGGTTAAGCAACGATGCTATGGGTATAAACTTTAAAATTGTTTTAGTATTCTTTTTTGCCTAGTTCATCCATCGGGGTCATGAGTCTGATTCGCACTTAAAGGGTTTTTTTGGACAGCCCTGCCACGTCATTCCCATAAAATGCACGTGCCAGTGTAAACGGTAATATAAACCGTATATGACGATGTGCGGGACATTATTACGTTTCTTTATTTTACTACTCCCATTGTGTCACAAATAAATTACTCCAATGAATATTTCATGCTGCCATTTCGGACACATCAAAAGATGATACTCGCTATCACATTTGATCTTAGTTTGACTATTGTGGTCAAAATTATGCACAAACTACGAGGCAAGATACCTAAAACAGTTGTATTATTTGTCTTATACACTCTTTCATTGTGTCAGATTCATTGTGGTTTCAATTAAGAAATTTTAACTGATCAAAAAGTTGCTTTCTAATTGATGCAGTTGGAGGAAAACCTACAAGATGACCCAATGTAAAAGCATTCCCCATAATCATAACCTCTGTCACGTACTCGTAACTATGTTAGTAAAGTTTGTAGGGTGGAATTAGCTTTAATTCCGTATTGATCAAAGAATAAATATCGCATCAGAAATAATTGATAAATCTCAGTCCGAACACCAGAAACTATGCAAATGTGCTTCAAGACTAAACCATTTCATAGTTTATAAGACAATATATTTGCCCCATTTTATAGTACTGGTTTGTTTCGAACTCTGTTTTAAATATAGACCCTTTTTACTACATATAGGCACAAATCAAACCTTCAAATGGAAAAAGTCTTATTTAAAAAAGTGTACACGTCCAGATATTTCCCGAATAGCAAGAACAAATCGTTTTACGACCCACATATCCATTTAATGCCTCATAAAATTGAGCATTACACACTTTTCATGTAAAATCCTTTAGCCGTATATTTTACCAAGAGATACCTATATCATCAACATAAAAGATCTTGAGAAGGCCCTATAAAATTTTGTTGTCTAGAAAAAATAGACTCTTTAAAAGCTATAGGCTATACCAGCTACACAGACTCACATGACAATAATAAAGTTATCTTGTTTCGCCAGACGTCGAAGTGCTTTGAGAGTTGTTCGAGCTTAAAGAGATTGCCACTATTTGATATTGGTGGAATCCCGGGATTAAAGCGAGAAAATAAATTGAAAAAAGTACAAAGATTTTTTTCTTCGACACTGAAATGAAAAGGTTTTATACAGTGTTATTTGTCTTCTGAACCAATAAGAAAACTTTGAAGGGCTAGAGAAAATAATGGAGAAATGAAATTTCTTGTCAGGTTTAATTCATAAAGACACATCATTATTTTGACTGACAAATTACAGAAAACTGATAGAATTTTAGGAACAATCATTATTTACATTATAAAGTTCTAAAATCCACGTAAGAAGACAAATTTATTCAACAAAAGAACTTAATTAACCGCCGACACAAAAATCCAGTGACATCGCTGAAATCCCGGGGTTCTTGGCATCACTATTATCTGCGGAGTCCCGGCTAACGACCGAGAGATCCTCCTCAAGTGTTCCAAGATATCCCGGACTTTACTATTATAGAATGTTTGCGTCCTATCTGGGTATAAAAAATAATGTCCCGGACTCGATTCTTGAAGAGCAATGGGAAGTTACGACCAGCCCTAAGCATACAGGTGGTCAGGTCTCGGAACTTATCATAAAATAGATTTTACGGCCGCCTAGCGTCCTTTGAGGTAAATACGGGGGTTTTGTTTGGGAACAATGACTGCTAGAGATTGTATCGTCTTCGTTTTCAAGTTCCAGTAAGAAGTGGACGGTATTTTGTATCTTTATAGCTGGTTTGATAAAATGTGTACAGAAAATGGGTACTATCGTACAAATACACCCATAAAAGTTTCATTTAAAATAACCCACAAACAAATATCTCTGTGTTCACTTAATAGCTCCTGATTAACATCTTCCCTACTGTTCCGTGTTTCAGGGTCAGGCGAACGCCACAGATAGTCTAGTCATCCTAAGTTCGCAAGACATTCGTTACGTTTAAGTACAACAGAAATGACCTCTTAAAGCCCCAATCTACCTGAGAACAAAGAACAAATAAACATAACCTCACTTTTATTAAAACCAGTAAGAAAGAACAATAAAGACAACAAAATCTCAAGTTTAAATTGCTCAATACTGTTCTTAAACAGTTTTGTGCAAGACAAATGTCCCAATAAAAAGTACGGAGACTTGTTACAACCTTGGGTATAAAAAGTAGATCCCAAACGACCAATATTGGAACATGAAGTCAGATATCTTCGGAATAAGTACAAAAGTCGAGATTGTTGTTTTGCGAGAAAGTTGGCGAGTCGACGGCAGATATGTTTAGGCAATCTGTACGCTATACGCTATAGCTGGGTGTGCGGGAGCCAGCCACGCGTGCCATCGATCGCTGCGATATTGCAATCGTGTGATACGTATTGTGTTCTTTGGTATGGCGATAGAATGGCCTCGCTTGTTTGTGTTAAGGGCTTCTGGTTTCTACAGTTTGTATAGTAGATAAGATAGAGAGACATAAGCATCAATCTTATTAGAAGAGTATTTTAAATCAATGTACCAGCAAAGTGAAAAAAAATAATCATAAGATATGGACACGTATTAAAAAATCCAATCATTTCAATGTTGAAGATAACTTAAATGAACTTCATACGGTGTTCAAATCGTCTAGGACAATAGACCAGGAAACATTACAAAACAATGATAAGCCGATGCTGCCTGTGCATCTTGTTTTTCGGCTGGGACTAGTACATTGTAATGTAAGTATTTCATAGATATATTAAGCATATTAGCGATCCAAGAACACCATAAAATTAAATTCACATCTACAAACAATAGACAATCTTATCTTATTTCAAACCCACATGAACATACAAACAATTATGATAATTCCACTCACCAAGCATATATCTAAATTGCAAAATTATTTATCTGACAGACATGAATTTGGTAGCGTTTTGTACCGTAAGATAATTGATTCAATAGCTCAACGGAGAGGATTAGATAAGGATGGGAGGAAGGGCTCCTGACAGCCGCCGACTGGAACTACTGTCATTTGTTTGATACAAACTTAATGTAATAATAAATCGACCTGTTAGAAGCTCGTTTGCAGTGAGCCAAGATGTTATAAATAAGTGTGGCAAAGTAGAACATATTCATTGTACATTGGAATATAGTAACACTGAACTGGTAAGCATGAAAAAAGGCCCTGCATCCATATTTGGGACAAACACGGTACGAGATAAAAGAAAGAATTTTCAATAATTTAATGCAGTCTTTCAAATCGTCGAGTTCGATCATTTATTTAATTTTATTTAGTAGAAAAATATCCACGCTTCATAAATCATAATTTAAATCATAAATAGTTTCGTTTCGTTAATAGTTTACGTTAAAAAAAGGTCTGATATACAAAGATATCCGACCTTTTTAAAACGCACACCTCAAAACAAGATGGCCGTCGTATTCCACTTATAAATATTTTGGAATGAACCGCGCTTGTGAGCATACTTAATATGGCGTCCTTTGGAACCCATCTCACACAACTGTCACCGGTCCCAGATAGGCGGGAATTTGCATGAAACACTCAATAATATACGAATAGGTACGTTCCATATTGTATTAATGTTGACGACTTCAAAGCAGGCTTACACACGGTGGTGTCTACCTTCACATAGTGTCTTAGATCGGGATTGTGAAATGGAGTGTGTGATCTAGAGTAGGCTTGTTTTTACGACAGCGGGTATTTAGATTATGTTGCTGATTAATACTTATTTGAACCTCATTGATACTTACTGATATGTGTGCAAACGATAAAAAAAATATCAATTTTAGAACATTCTCATTTTTTTTCATTCCTCTTGAGAATGACAAGTAGTTATTTAATACAATGTAAATAAAAACGCTAATAGCATTAAAGTTACTTAAAAGTAGTGCCAATTAAGCTAATACTTTTATGTTTAAAACTTGAATTTAATTAATGTTGGAATTTTACATATTTAAATTGATGTAAAATCTACTTATTACGAACGAGAATGTTACGTAAGAGTTTCACAAACCAGGTCTTCATAGAAATCCAATCATTATTAGTTCCAAAAATAACGAACAATAAATTATAAGAATACAGTAATTTCATTTCAGAATGAAACCCAAAGAACAGGCAACGTACCTCTCGCCAAATAAACCAACGAGATATACATTACACGTCAGAGCAAGACGCGTTCAACACGAGAACAGATTAATTAAGAAAAACAGAGAGAACCAAATTACTTTGTAAGGAATATATGGCTGTGTTACTGCAGACGGGAATCTACTCTGTGACGGATTAACTAGGTGACGTCACGTGTCAGAGTAATTGTGCAGAATACTATTCTTGTTCTCTTCTTTGAAAGCTTAGGGAAATGTACTGGTTGGGTAATTAGAAAATATGTGAAATATTTTCACAGGCGTGAAAAATTTGCCTATACCTCTACGTCAAGACCAAGAGCCTAACGGTTAAGTTAAATATTTTCTTCAGAATATAAATGTGAATTGTTTTGATATTTGCCCAAACTATATCGAATTTTCAAGTTAAGGCCTTGAAGATCTTGTGTGACAACGCACGATAGCAATTAAGAACTTATACAAAAATCTAATGTATAAGAATGTTATTACCAGTTATTATTTAGAGCTTTATTTTAATACCATAGAGATGATTGTTCATCATTAGAGTTTTAAGAAACTTATCTACCAGCCCATCTATACATACTTATCTACTCAACAATGAATACCTAAAATAAACCTTATCACGTTGACATAATGACGCTATCACAAAACTACAACCAATAATGTGCGCCTGTCAACTTCATTCACCACTCAAAGCTGACGTCACGAAAAACAAATAAAAGGCAACATGAAACGTCATTCAGCAACGGAATATTAAACTTGTGGCTTCACTCATTCGTTCCCAAAGGAGCCATTCATTCACTGTCTAGCTACAAACGCCTAAGTCAAACCAAGATTACCAATTCACTTTGTTTCGTTTTATTAAATTGTTATTATAATATTTGAGGAAACTTAAAGTGGATCAACTTACTGATTTGTCGTGTTCATAGTAATTTCTTTTTCATTTCTTTTAACGTTGAGGCCTATAATGATACACATAATGTAACAACACTAAAAATAATACTCGTATCAAAACGTCTTAATTATTACAAGAACAAGATTATAATTATAAACTAATATCTAAACATAGAATCGTTTACATTAACGCTCTCTGTTAGTCTATTTTATTCACAACTAAACACCGTACACAAGCAAAAGAAGAAACTACAACACAACAGGTTACACAGACAAAGCTAACTCTTCAGATGTTCAACCGACCCTAAAAATACAGCTTTAACACAACAAAAAGTTACGTGAACAACATAAAACTTGTCGTAATCATATGTAGGCCCACAATAGGCCAGCCCCCGTATGACCTAATAACGGGGGACCACAAAGTCCCTAGTTAACACTAATCAGGCCAGTTATAAAGTAAAAGCTTTGAAACACGAAACTGCTTAACGTTGAAGTTGGACCCGTCATGTGTTTGCTAATGAATACTTCGCGGTGAAGGGTTTACTTTGATTAATTATTTTTTTAGTGGTCAACGATCAACCTCTGTGTAGTATGAATGAAACTTGATTTTGTAACTAAAAAAGCGACATTTTGTAAAAAAGCGACAGATTACCGTTTTTTTACAAGGTTTATTAACACAAAATTGAGCTTTACTTTAAAATTCCTTTTTCTACCAATTATTTTTTCACTTCGATCTTATAAAACTATGTAAAGTCAAATCGATTTCTCTGCCGCCAGTTGACTTATATCAGTTTTGTAAGGTGCATAACGATTATTAAAAAGAAGGCGTTTTCATGTTATAGCTAGACATTACTGAAAGGTATTCTATGACTGATCTATATTCGTCACAATAGCTGTGTAACAATTGTCTCACGACGCGAGGAAGACGAAGGGTATTAAGCATCTTGCGTACACAATATCTATATGACATATTAACCTAATTTCACCCCCTTTGGAGGCTGCGTAGGAGCCTCTAATTCTCACTTTAATTAATTTAGAGGCTGGCCTTTCACTGAGCCAACGCGCTCCTGTGCGCGCAAATTTATTACGAAATTTAGACATTGTAATTGTTTATGAGGAAGTATAGACTGATGGAACGTGGGGCTCAAAATATGTGTCATATAAGCTTTCATACGCATGTATTTTTAAGTCGGAAAGACGTTTTATAAGATCATTGTTAATATTTTATCTTAAAACACCATAAAGAATTTCTTTCACTATTCGCACGCAGCACAAATCCACACATAAAATAATGTTTTTGTAAACATCTAACAGCGGAGAAAATTACAATAGTATACAAAACGTCATACGGAGGAACATCTCAAAGAAAGGGACCCCTAAGACCAAAAAATATACCGGAAAAATGGAGATTTCGCTTATCATTGTAGGGTGCAACTCATTCGAGGAAAAAGAAAAAAAGTTCTTTGTCAGAAACGTGGGAACCGCTTCAATGAATCTCTCCATAATCTCGGCAAAACAATCATAAATATATTCTTTCGGCGAACAAAAAGAAGGGTGTTTCCTTTTTGCTGTGTTATTTGTATTAAACGACGGGTTAATACAAAAAAACAGCCTCATCAGAATTTTGTGCAATTGGATCATTGTAGTACCATATCCATAGTTCTAAAAGTAAGAATATAAATATAGTTAATTTATTTGGGCCTTAAAACATCTTAAAAAGCTATCTTCGAGAACACGGCTAGTCCAAGGAGAGGGCTACGGACAATGGTCGAACTTTACAAAATTATCTTCAAGTAATGTTCTTTACACTATTCAACTACCTATTCTTCTTTATACTTGTATCATATCTCGTAAAAAGACAAATACCAAATACCAAGTTTTTTTTACAAATAAATCTTTGTTTATCCAACAACCGAACAATCAAAACCAAAGATTTTAAGAAAGTTCGCAGTTTCATCATTTTATTTAAAACACAACTTTCGAACAAAAATATGACTGTTAAAATATCAGCACCATACCATCACATAACTTTTCCAATAGTGCTAAACATTATTCCTGAAAACTCTACATACATAACAGAAAACTTGCGAAGTCTGTGGGCAACAGCAACGTTCAAAGCTAAAGCAACAGTGTGTATAACTTATGCATTGCAATCATGGTTCATGTGTGCCGGCGTCCCTACATTTGCTAATGAAAAGGAAGTAAAAATACGAACCTAATAATAACGTGCTTTATGCACTTTACTCAGGGAAACTTGAAGTATTAAGTCTCAAGCCTTTGTAGACGACTTATGCTGGTTAATGTTAAAAGGAATACACGGAAGGGATATTAGTAATTACACATTTTTTGTGCATAGCAGTTTCTGCAACACTAATTGCAGATATATTATCAAAGGTTTCCTCAAGGTCAACAAAACTTGAATTTATTCTATAAACGTAATCTCAACGTCTTATACCATCAAATTTGCCTCGCATTAGGTACATCATGAGTCATAGAATAAAATTACTAGTATTTGAATATAATAATATGAATACATCGTCTTTAAACGAAACCCACGTAAAATGAAACTTAAACGAACAATATAAGCCAAGTGCTCAAATAGAAATACAACATTTCAGAGTCACTAAGCACTTACAAGAAACAGTCAAGACAACACGAGTGCTAAGCTTAACTTTATCTAACTAACATATTACATCAGCGGCTTCCGTTCAGGTCACAGGCGACAAACTTTAAAAGTTACCGACACTAAACTTTGAACTTGTTTCGGCTTACTTAACTAACCCGGTTAAGTGCACTCCATCTTATTGTAAGCACAGTTCTAACATTGTACTCCTTGTTAGTCCGCTGTATTATGATTAGTTCTCGTAATGCGACCTCATTTGCAAACTCCGAACTTGGTGGTTTACATGTGATTGAAGTAATAAACACGACCAATCGCGTGAGTTCCAGATTACTGTTTGGGGTGTAAAGATAATAGGCCGGAAGATTGAATCGCTGTTGTGTAACCGCCTTATGAACGTTATTAGGCCAAAGTTCAGTTGATGACGTATTTCGTGTTATTAGGGGAAGCACTAGAATAGAAATGAATTCATTTGTTTTGTAAGTAAGATAGAACCATTTTCTACAAGTTTAGTATTTTTTAGCTCACTGGCTTAAATCTGGAGTATTCTCTTAATCTTCATAAATGCGAAAACAAACTATTTTTACTATGATTTTTCTGAAGGCAAAAGAAGGCTTTCCTTTAGAAAAGTTAAATATAGTATCATTTCTTCTAAATTCATGTTCTCAAGATTTAAAATTCGAAGCAAACGTTCCGCGTGCCAGTTAAAAAGTTTTCACATTTTCTGTCCGTATTTCAATAGTTTTAATGGCGTATAACATACATCAAATTTATTTTACTCTATTTTTTCTAGCAAACAACGCATAATAGTCCCTTTTAACCAAAAATTGAATCTCCAAAATATTTTTTATGAACTGAGTTGACTTTTAATTTCCAAGACTGCAGAGAAACCATCAGCGTAACCCCAAACTGGGTAAAAAATAGCTAAAACGTTATGTTATTGTTATCTATTAGTATAGCATATAGTACCTACATAAGACACCACAGGGAAAGCAATAAAACTCAACAAGACCGACCCAAATGCGCTCACTTGATAGTTTTAAAGTGCTATTATTGTTGCTAATAGTTTCAAATTGTTAATTTTGTGGGTTCCTTGTGTCATTTAAGTGTTTTTCTGGCTTTTGTCCAAGGTTTATTTGAGTTTAAGAAGCTGTATACCTAGTTGCGAGGTTGTAAAAATTTTTCTTTGTCTTGTACCAAAGAGCAAAGAATAGTTTGATAATTGCATGGCAATAATTTTCAAAAATATTTTTTTTTCTCGCCTTAAAAAGCAACCTTAGTTTAGCTTTAAGCATTTACATTCGTAAACTTACATGTTTACTGCTTCCATCTCAAAACAATCCCTCTTATTGAATTTACATCCGCCATCAAAGTGGCAGCTAAGGGCTATTAAGAAAACCTCATCTCCAGACCACGTACCTATAAACAACACTTGTTTATCTCCCATAAAACATTTTTTCTCCCTATCCAATGGAAATAAACCAAAGATTTATAGAGGCAAACAAGAAAATACATCAAACATGGAGATTGTAACAAAACCTTACAACACTGTAATAAATAGGGGTCATAATATATTTTTCTAACCATTAGCATTGATTGATTGGCGTTGGAATTGTTCACAGGTTACAATCCAATTTTCCCTTCAATGCCCTTCTGCCTTTCACCTCGTGTAAGCGAGTAATTTGTCATTGATTTCATTTTGCCCACCTGTTTCGAGCATTGTTATATCCTCTTCATATTTTTGGGTTTGATATCATTCTGCTTGTATTTTCCCAAAGGGTTAGTAAAATGCGATATGGCTACACTTTTTTACTTAAACCGGGGTGAAATCTGAATAGTTTTAGTTTAAAAGTATCTTTTACAAAAATACCTTGCAAAATTCATCAAGTGCAATAAAAAAACCCGCGGCATAATTAAATTTCTTGTAAATGTAAATTTATGGCCTTCTCTAAAAGACAAATATTTTCCCTACATCTTCTTTGAAAAGCAACTAATGATATTTGACATAAATTATAACACTTTTCTGGCCACAGCTCCTAATGAGCTTCAATCAATTTATCTAGCAACAAAGCTCTTCCACAAATACTATCATTCGGTATTTATTCGGTCACATTGAAGTCGGATGAGGGCTAATTAGGGACTTGTCATACGTATTAATGCCTCGCCTTTGATATAATCAGACGACCGCCATTTTCTTATAATTGGTGAACTGGTAATCTGCTCCATTCAAACGTTAATGAGTGATATTCTTTGGAATTATCTACATATTTTCCGCATAGCGAAAAGTAACCTTATTACGTAAGGAATTGGGTATAATTACAAAATGCTGAAACTGCAAATTAAGTCAGTCTCTCAAATACTCAGAAAACAATAATAAAGATAAATTGATGATATTTGAAATCTTCTAAGAATCAGAATATACATGCAAAAAAATATCTGAAATGCTCCACCCTCGAGTTCAACCATTAGGCTGTGAACGCAATATCATAAAAGGCGAACACAAAAAAATACATACGCATCTAAACTCTTTAAATCGATACTTATGTAAGGGCATAAAAACATCGAACACTCTCAGATACTCGCCGAAATAAGGGTCATAAGACGACTGTACTGCGATACCAACGAGAGGATCTTTTTACTATACAAAAGTAAATAAATTGCTAGTGGCCTTAATACGAACCTTTAGAAAATACAGGGTCCCTTTGAAATATTCATACAAACAAGCTTTTTTCCTTTGCCTTATATTTCTTTACATTCTAAGAAACACTGCTTTTTGTGAAGTTTTGCGATTAGTCTTGAGGTTACGTAGCGAAATATGGAAGGAATAATGTGGAAATTGTTTTTGATAGATAAGTGGTATAAGCGTGCTATTTCTTAGACTGGAATGATATGTTTTGCTTAGAATCTGTTACAGATTTTACTAACTACAAAGATCCCTTTAAACAATGTATTACTCGAAGTCTTTAACGGTAACCTTTACAATACAACCACCTCCCCCCTTTGCAATTCGATCAATTCAAAGATGCTGGCTAACTACATAGATTCACTTATAAAATGTGTTACTCTTTTCTTTTCCTTATTTTTAGGTGAACCTTTTCGAATCTCCCAACGAGAGCCAAACAAAACTGTCACAATTACAAATCACACAAAATAAACTGATAAAAATGCTCTTCAACTATCCATACTTAACAGCAACGACAAAAATATACAGAGACACAAAAATAATAACTATAAAACAATTATATACCTACAATATATGCATTTTTATCAGAAAAGTTCTCAACAAAACTATCCATACAAATATTACACTTACCCAATATAAACAACTCAGTCAGCGAAGTACTCGGCGAGCAAGTTTATTGGTTTTACCAAAAATAAGAACTAATTACGGCAAAAAAATGCTCACATTTGAAGGAGCACAGCTATACAATAAGATACCTTCACGCATAAGACACCTGCACTCATTTAATGCATTCAAAACTCAGCTTAGCCAATATTTACTTTCAAATCAGAATATCTAACAAATGAATGTATTCGATGGAACTTGTTTATTGTTTTTAGTCTGAACCAAATGTTGTCGAACCCAACCTTACTTATGTTTTTCTGTTCTCAAGTAAGTGACATGTAATGTTTTTATTGAGAATAAAGACTCTTTAAACCTAGAGCCACCACACATAAAACAAAATTCGAATTCCCATTTGCAACATTATATGATGCAAAACGCTGGCAACACATTAACATAACATTACACGGTTGTCTGTGACATTTATTGCTAGATGCTATCTCCGGCCACTTGCTGTTAACAGCGGAAACATACGTGTCAGACATTAGTGCAGCAATTTGTGTCTGCCGACGAAGCTTAGCTTGTTTCTTGCACCATTACCATTTAAAAGCATATGCGAGTGCTTACCACATGTCTGATTGTATAGCACCCCGTAAATGGCAAAGCAACATAAGCTAACAAGTACTAACAGGCGTGTTAATGAACAGTGGGGAGGTTATTGCTGTGCGTTCAGTTTTGTGGGTTACACTGACTTAAGAAAGAAAAATGTATATAGTGTTAAATAATCACGAACTATTTTTCTTAGTTGATTCTTGGATGTAGAGAAAATGTTGAAGTTTAATTTTTAGTCATTGAAGGTACCCACAATTTGTTTGTCACTCAAGCGATTTGTTAGTCTTTATTAGCCTACTAGCTGTTGCCCGCGACTTCGTCCACGTGGTTAGAATTTTCCCCATTTTCCATTGTATCTTCGCTCCTATTAGTCGCAGCGTGATGTTATATAGCCTATAGCCTTCCTCGATAAATGGTCTATTCAACACAAAAAGAATTTTTCAAATCGAACCAGTGGTTCCCGAGATTAGCGCGTTCAAACAAACAAACAAACAAACAAACAAACTCTTCAGCTTTATATATTAGTATAGATTAGAACGGAACCCTTTGTTTCGAGAGTAACTCTCACGCTTGACTGATTTTACTGCAAACGTCATTCTAATCTGTACCTGAAGAAATATTATCTCTTTCCAAAGTCAAATGTTCGTGATTTACTATTTCTACTAAAACTTAAACTCTAGCCTAACAAATGAGCATCTGAACTTCGGTACATGATTCCCAGTGATTTACGTGAAGCAATATTCTATTAAACATCGTTCAGACAAGAGTATTATCATAAAAATCCAATATGGCGGAGGTATCACGCGCCAACCTCGTCTCTAATAAGATTTCACGGCTCACTTTTTCCCAATATGCGTTATGATCGTAACTTATACGATTCTTACACTATTTCAATCTATACTCCAATTTTAAGACTAGTCAGCAAATTATTGATGACATTCAATAGAGAATTATCCTCTAGCTGTTGTTTATGATAAAAGAGTTTCTATATTTGAGGACTTCTGAAAGTGAAAATGTATCTTGCTTCTATAAATACTTGAAAGTCTTAAAAGGTTCCCGTCTTTAATTCAACTATTCGTTTTTGAGACTCTTAACACTTTCATACACCAACTCAGTCACCTAAAAGCCACGTTTCATATCTAAAAGTACATTACCAACAAAGCTATTACGATAACAATTTACATTGAATACATATCTCGGAAAAGCAACAATGAATTCCAGTGCACTTTAAGTCTTAAACAATTCATATCAGAACCTCTCAACAAAGCGGGCTCCGCAGACCAGTCGAGTTGCATGTCTCGCGATCCTCAGATAAGGAGGGAATTTGTCTAAGCTGACGTGAACGCAGCATATTACAAGCAACTTACTAACTAGTGTTGTAACTGACTGCTTACCACTTGCAAACTACTTTAGTTGTGTTTAGTTTGAATTTGTTGGCTGTATGGAGAATACTTAGGTCAGAGTACAACAATGTAAATGTTAAGATTCGTTTTGTTACAATTTATTTTAAATTAAAGATGTTGGTTGAGGTAACTATGTCAAAAACACTCAATCCCCGCGTAGGATCCGCGAATGCTTGTCCTGAGTCTGGGTGTCTTTGTTCATGTAACTTAAATATTTGTGAAGCCCCCCGCAAGTCGCAACACAAGTATTAAATGCCTAAAATATTTTGGAACAAAACTCCTGACTTACTAATTCTCGGATAAAATTAACAGTAAAATAATGCAAACCTGCCTGTTTTAAACTGTATTTTTGGAAATATGAAAGAGGTCTAATTTTGGCTTCTGTTGGAGCGAACGCACCAGGTAGCCGAGGCCGATTGTCTGCTTCATCGAACATCCATTTTTGGTGTTATAATATTTTAATATATACTAAAAAATATTTATGTATCTAACAGCGAAACTTTTCTCACTGAAACGTGGAAAAGAAAAGTAAAAGGTTAATAAATAACGCTTATTAAAATTACGTAGGTACTGGAAAATGACTGTTCAAAATCCTAAAACAAAATAATCCTACTATTTTTGAAAACCATGATTTGATCTAGGCCTCATACGTAAATTCAAACAAAATTCTTAATCGAGTTCGAAATTCAAGTGAGTGAGTTTCTTTTATAAAGCTCAGCCATAGAGTACACAGAGTAACAATGGCGGGGCTCTAACCGCTCGCTCCGTCCTTCATGCCCTGCAGCTTGTCTATGCCCGGTGCCGCATACATTTCACAAGGACAGCCCGACCGACCATTATGCTCCTACTCTATGGTTTGCGAAGAGGTTTTATAACTGTATTTTGTGTTGGAATGGTGTTAATGTCGCTACACGAAATGTAAGTTACAACCAACTTTTAGGAGTATGGTGGATAAAATAAATATGTGGCAGGGGGATTCAAAAACTTTGTCAAATATTAAAAGTAATGATAAAAATATATTGCTATGGTTAAATAGCCAAAATCTCGACAGTGTTTACAATTATTTTTATTGAATAGACTATTTAGATATCGTAAGTTAGGTCGTATCAAGTTTAAATAAAAGTAGGTAGCAACGACCCAAAAGGGAAAACACGACTCCTCGTAAAATTAATTACAAGCAGCGAAAGATTGAATAGCAATGCGGGTCAACGATTTATTTGTATGGTAAATTACACGTTTCTTCATGAGTGCCCTCGTAAAGGAAAAATGTAACCCTTATAAGATCACTCGTACGCAAATGATCTCACGAGGGCTTTTCCTTTTGAGTGACGTAACCACACAATTATGAGACTCTCTGCAATTTTATATTCATGTCAAATCATGTGTCTTATTTTATATTTACTAGGAAAAATAAGATGTAAACGCAAGATTCGATCACATTGTTTGCTTGAAACAATCAGGTTAAAAGCAACGCTGCTTGAAGCGTTCTTAATTGCAAAATTGTACCCTAACTCTGTCTGATGTCATTAGGACAATAGTGAAGTTTCTAAACAAAACACCATACGTCAATGTGACCGGAAGACCCTCGTAATGACCAGCGAAAATTGCAAGCAGACAATACCGAATAGGCAGTATTCACAGAATACTCAAGGAGTTCGCTAAATACAGCAAAAAGTTACAAAACTAAGATCCATAAGAAATGTCGCTGTTGCCCCATAAAGCCGGAACACACAAGAGAAACGCGACGTCACGCGCCGCGGCACTCGAACAAAACGCTAAATTAAAACGTGCCCAACAAATTAATTCAAAGCACATTACTAAACAAGCGTCTTAATTCGCCATAAATATCAATTAAAATACAACGACAATTGAAACAAGACTACGGTCACTGGCGGCTTTCACAAAGGCGACATCTGTGGGGACAAAACAGCGTTAATTGCGAAACCCGAGTCTACAATTCGGGAGCTGGTTAGGCGTTTCCACATGAGAGAAAACTTTGTCGAGTAATGACTGAAAACTGACGAGAATTATTAGCTTTGGCCAGCATGCGGGCTTGCTTCGCTCATGTAGAATGCTTCTTGCACGATTATAAGAATAAAAAAGAATTTAGGAAAAATAATGATGTATTTTCAAAGGTATTTTTGTAAAACCGCAACGAATTCGGAGACCTGTGTTGACGTTAGAGAGTTAATTAGTGAGTTAATAAAACACGGCTATCGACGGTAACAAAAGTAAATATTGTATGACTCAACGATTGGTCCAAAAATAAGCCTCTTGTTTCCTTTAATTTTGGTATCAGGACTTCGGCATCGTATCGTTAACCGAGCTTAATTGCGTCGAAATGTGGCCAAGCGTATTTTGGCGCGAATCTCAGTGAAAAGTGAATCCGCGCTAATTGAAATTCTCACAACCACTCACACAACGAAAACCTCGGACACTGCCAAAGGCACCGCACCCGTTGCCGTTGCCCAAACTTGTGCAGATTTTAAAAACTAAATCGTTTAATTGGTGCTTGTTTATGATTCCGTAAAACTTTTATTAAAAACGAAACGTTCTGTATTTGAATGTTATTGTTTTACGTGCGAAAGCGTTGTGCAGAGCATAGCAAAGAGCGTTTAACTGATATTTTTTTTTAGTTTTTGGCGTATAACTAGATAGTTGAACTTTTAATATTGTTGCTTAGGCAGAAACGTAGGTATATATGTACATTAATATCTTTTGGAGCCAAATGAAAACAAAATAAAATACTCCTTTTAAAACGAATAGATATTTAATTTAGGAACATTTGTATATTTTAATTTATTTTTATGATTCAGTTCGTCGAATTAAAATCTTTCGAAAAAGTCCGCGTATTTTTCAATTTAACACATTGCATATACATACTTTAATTGATATGTACGCTTCGCTGGTCATAATTTATTCGACTGTTTTCGCCTGTGCCGCTTTAACATATTTTTATTAAAAAAAATAAAACAAAACAACACGCGAGGCTAAAATCCCTATCATACAACGTCGGTAGATTAAAAAAAACAAAGGTTATTAGCTTTTTTGCAGTATATACATACCTAAATAAATTGTTCTGTACCATAGAGGTTGAAACCACCACAGATAAAAAAATATCGATGTCTGGAATTTTCGGCTCGGCTGTATGTTCGAGTGATTGGTGCCAATATGGAGGTGTGTGTTAGAGCCGTTAGAGGTGATCCCCTCTAAATCGAGCATTTAATCCGGCAGCCGCGACTCGATACATAACACGAGTATCTCGTCAGCGACAATGCCGACGCGAATTGAGCAAGGAACGAGCCCAGCATTTATGGAAACTAACATTATAGGAAGTTTCACTTTTTGGGTTTCGTTTTAAAGTCAAATATAGGTACATTAATTCAACTTGTCAAAAATTTGTTTGTTTAAAATGCACTATGAGGTAGCACTTTTATCCCGTCACAAAAAAAATCAATAGAAAGCGCCCTGTATCATCGGCTCTTCACCGCATCCTAAGTAGGTACTCAAGTTAGATTCATGGAGAAGAAACGGCGCGACAAACGCAAATAAAAGGTTACCAAGGAACAGTCGAAGAAGAGATCATAAGAAGCACTTCTTAGACAATTGACGACGACGTGTTTGTCAATTTTCATTCTTGACCGATACAAACCTTACACCAATTTGTCACCAAAATCTTCAATCACGCACAATCCTAATTAATACCCAAAATTACCAACATTTCAAACGGAAACATTGAACAGTATCAGTACTATGGTGATCCCTTAAGTGCGGCAACACACCATTCGACCACAATGGGTCGTTAGTGCAGGAATCCACCATGTTCCAATAAACCAATAGAACAGCAGAAGCAACATTAGTTCAGGACCCTTCCGTCATGCTCCTGACTCGCTCCAAAAGTTTTGGGGTTAGGAATTATGATTCAGAATATTTAGGGACATTATTCATTAGTTAGACACCGTGACAAAGCACGCGGAGGGCTTAATTAAAAGGATATTAGTATCGGAAATCGATACTGTTTGATGAGTAAGGGTTTACTTTGCTTAAATAAATTCTCCTTTTGACTATATAATTATGAGGCACCATGTGACCTGTGTAATATCTACTGGTCTCGCCCTGTTCCATGTCACATAGGGTCTAAGAAATGTATATTTTCCTACATTCATTTTCTCTACTCCCTTCCTAAAATTTTTCTAAGTCTCTTGGGCTTTGATCTTTATAAAAAAAGTCTGCCATGACTGTTACGTTTTCAAAATACCTGAAAACAGTAGGACTGTTGGAATAAAAACTTTTTGATAATGATCACGTAATTTACTCGGAAAATATAAAAAGAAGATAAATGGTGATACTTAAAATCATTTCCCCAGTCCAGAATTAACAACGGTCCTAATTGCGTACACATTAAAATGTATATATCTACTGACGTAGCAATAAACATACTTCGCGAACCAGCTCGCAAAGTTGCCAGATTGCAAAAATGTGATCCCAAGTCCCAGGCTGCCTTGCTTAAATAAAGCTCTGATCTCGGGGAATTTAAATAATAAATATGGTAATTATTTGTTAGGATAATTAAGTAACTTCGCTTTTTGTTAGATCAAAGGGTTGATTTCTGAATTAGCTACGTTTTTAACGTGTCAAAGGGTAACTAAATAAAAAGGATTTTTCGTCGTCTATTCAGGAGCTTTTACAAAAAAAGGAAAATTGATACTTTAATTACGAGATGTCGCGTTTCATCTAACTTGACCTCTATAGCACTACATAACATCTGTTTTAACTAACACTTATCTGAAACCTGTATTTCAGCTATAGAAAAAAAAAACACATTAGATTAATACACAGGTAGAAAATATATGTTTGGGAGCTGGCAACACCCGCAAAAATGCTTAACAAAACAGAAAACATAAATCTGTGTCAATACCAATTAACTCGGGGCCGCAGCCTGAACAAAAACAACGGGGAATAAATCAACAGTCACATAACACATTACGTTATTGTTAATGCTGTGCTCTGCGGTTTAGTTGCTGTTCCAATCACACTCATCAATTGATGAGGTTTTATTGATGGATAACTAATAGATAATTGTTGGTTAATATTTTAAAGTTATTATAATAAAATGTAGTTGTATCTAGGGCCCAACGTTTGAGTTAATTTGATCGATATTGCTACATTTATATGTACAGATGTAAACGAAAAGCGTGATTATTTTCAAATTTAAAAGTTATGTATCTGTTTTATAGCAAATTAGAGTTCACATAATTTTTCGCTATAAATACCATATTGAATTTCCACAGTCAAATTTTACGTTTTAATAAAAAATAAACTGATAAGTCCCGTTTTTTTTCATAACATAATTAAGCTTATATTTAAATTCTTGCATTGCTAGTGCGTTCGCAATTCGAACTCCAAATTACCATTTTAAATATCGAACCACACGCGCTCCTGTCAACCAATAAAATTCGCATGATTGGTTTATGTTGCTCTTATTGTAATTAATTTTACTACTAGATGTAGAATTTAAAACGCATGTGTGTAGTCGACTGAGTTCATGTTGTTTAGTGTCTCTTTTTAACAGGCCAGAGGACTTAGGCGATGCTAACATATAGCTCTAGAATAGGAAACTTCCAATGTATGGAACTAACATTCATGATCGGATGTTCTGGTCAGTTAAATCCATTTAAGCGCTTCGTCAGCGAAAGCGCTTAAGAAAATGTGGCTTGTCTACGAAGTGACAACAGAAAATAAGAAATATTTTTTCATTTGAATAGTTTAACCCGACTACACAAAAAGCCTACCTATCAAAAACAGTACAACACGGGAATATGATAAATTGTGATACACTCTCGTTCACTCTTCTGGCTGAGTAAGCCGGAACAGTATTATAGATATAAATGACGACGTCAGCGAAACACTGAGCTATGAGGAACTGGGTCCGCGATCTGCGGGCCTCGCGACGGTAATGGCACGAAAATGATAGATCGACACACCGCTCCACACAATACTGTAAATCTATTTGATACTATTCCAGACGTGCTGAGCTTAAACTGGCTGATACAGCGCTTATCTTGCTCTTCTACGGAGGTTTTAGTTCATAGCTTGAAGTTATGAACCTGGCTCTATGAGAGATACTAGTGATGGTATGAGACTTGATGGATTTTCTTTTAAACAGAGAGTAAAAATTTAGTCGAAGGAGATGTGAGGAGAGAATTCAATTGGTATTGTTAAATTCTTTGCACTTTGAATAGGTTAAGTACGGAAGTCTGGAAGTAAGGAAATTAACATCAGTGGTCGACAGTCGAAAACGACATGTTTAAAGACTGGGTGAAATTGCAGTGAGAAAGCAAGTAAAGCAGTAAAACGAGGTCGCAACCATCACTAAGAGATACAAATAGCTACAGAAGAAATAAGGCAATAACTCACTACTTACTTGTTACCGCCCATTTAGTTTGACGATAAACGATGATAAAGTACGCTGGAGGTGATAAAATAACCTTTTCTTGTTGAGACCGTGAAAACACTATCGGAATAAATGGCCCCGCTTTAACAAAACGCTGGCGAACACAACCCGCGATTGTAATGGCGAGAAATGATATATTGTCACATGTTGCATTGCACTCTCGCACTCAATTCCTTTGAGGTGAACTGCCTTTGTTCTTATGCCAAAACGTCTTAATAGCCAGATTATGAAATCTTTTCTTTTTTGTCAATGGCCACTCGGTGCGACGTCGCTCTGTTTAACTGATTCGCAAAAGCGTATTTGCATAACGATAAATACCTATTTGTCACAATATGCACGAAATTAACAATTTATAAAATATTTCCCAAACATTACACATACGTATATTTTTCTTTTTTAATTCTTTTCAAAAAGTAAATTCAGATAAAATATTTTGTCCCATAAGTAAAACTTTGACAGTATCACTCAAAATTACTAGATGAACAACCATTTCGATAAGTAGTTAAGACAAAATGAACTTAACATCTTAATTATCAATAATGGCATCAGATTTGGACTATGAGAAAAAGTACTGTTAAGTACTACTTGAAACCTGGACATTTAGGTCTACTTAATAAAGCTAGCCCGAAACCTCTTTAATTTAATCAGAATGATGCCGTCTCCTTCACTTTAAGGTGTAAAGTGGGAAAGTAGACATTTAAGAATGACTTCAATTTAAAATGCGCTTTAGTATTAGAAGTTTAGCTTCTAGCTCTCAATATTTCTAGTTCTTAACAAAGACATACTGGAATATAGATTATTTTATAATTAAATGTGACAGAAAACTAACAAACATTTTCGCTAACATCTTTTCCTTTGCCTGGCAGAAAAACATGTCATGTTACTCTATGGATACGTTTGTTTTATCTCTGGTCATTAATTCGCTACGTTGCGACGATCGATTCTACTTTTACTATTAGCGTCGGAGGTAGGTAAATAAAGTAGGAATATAACTTGGAAATGAAGACTATACGTTAAGTTTTACGGAAAAATCAGTTAATTAAAAAAAAAAACAACATTATTGGTTTGCGTGACACTTAATATCGTCCTAATAACTTTTCAGTATTCGTTCATGAAATATAATGTTCAAAATTCATGTGTTCCCTTACCTACGATTAAATCTACGTTTTATTTATATTCTAGTTATTGTCCGGGGAAAACTCCACATAAGATATTATTAATTTAATTATCTATATACTGCCTACGATCGTTGAGCCTAACATGATCCGTAAACAAAGTTCACAAGGATAAGCTAAAAAGGAATAACAGGAGTATTAAGCCGTACCTACGTAAGTACCTGCTAAAATAGGCTGAAAATCTTTCAAAAATCCCCTTGAACGTCACCTAATACCTTTTCCCGATACCTACAACGCCATCTATACATTTTGCACCGTTCAATAAATGTTTTATCGTCCTTTTTCCTTCTCCGTCGTTTGGACAAAGCCCCGCTAATTATTACCTACCATTTATCTTTACCGTCATCTTTACATTTTAAATATTTCATTAAATTGTTTTAAAAAGATTACGCGGTTAAAGTATGCATGGAGTAAATTGATTGTTGGAATATATTTTGTTGGTTATCGTTGGTCTGGGGAATATAGTGTATCCTTTTTGACCTGTCCGATGTCCGTCAGGCAGTCTTGTGGAATATGCATATTGGATCGGTAAAAAAGGTATTCTTTTGCTACGATAAAGTTTATGTTCATTACAGTTTTGTTGCATCTCCATTGCAGAATAAGCAGAGTAATTTATTGTGTATTGTTTCTTTTTCATCTCATGGTTTGCTGAAAGTTTCCTTTACGGGAAGGACGTCGAGACGACGAAAGGGATATGTTACTGTTATATAATAAAGGGTTATAATATATATGTTTACTAATCACGAACGATAAAGAAACAGAATTTGATTCAAGACGACATAATTATGTATCTTTATACTAATTGCAAGCGTTTTTTATTGAATTGAGGTCTCCGCATTAAGCCTTGCTTGGACTGCTTCACCGCACTTATATAAAGTTTATGTTATAAATAATACTTAGTTGTAGTATGCAGTTGTCAAATATTTTCTAAAACTTGAGCCCAAGTGACGTATAGATATGAAAATTACTTTTCAGTCTCTTCTTTCTGCCGCTTTTAGTTGACTAAATTGTTTCCACTATTTCAACCGAACGGAAATATCTTAGTAGTTAAAAATTATGTTTCCCTTGTTACCTAATTCTATGATTGGAACAAGTCCGCACTTCATCGATTCCTGTCAATTCAGTTCGAACGGACAAGTTAATCTTATCCTGGGAGATAGTTGTTTTGTGTAGGAAATAAGCTTTTCCGTCGCCGTGTGGAACTGCCTCGCTTCGGAGTATAGTCTGTATAGTTCGTGCGTCGGAAGCTTCTAGAAAGTACCTATTGTAGTGTATGAAGATAAATTGATAATAAGTTAAAGTCTTGTGTTCTAGAAAACAAAGTAATTTAAGTATGTTATGTGTCTTGGAAGAGATTTCCAGTGTCCAATTTTGTAGGTTTTCTTTGGATTCGATTTTTTAAGTTTTTCTTTAATTTTAATTTGAAATCTGTAATTTTCTCTTTAACAATGAAATCTGATAGTTCGTACATTTAACAACAGCTTATTTGCGTCTAGAAAAGTCTGAAAACCTCTCCAGCGCAGCAACTAAACTTTCTGTTGCGGACCTCTTTTAGAACCTGTAATTAATCTTCTTTCGAGCTCGGAATAAGACTAGCAGACAAAGTTTCTTCTAGGTAACTGAATAATATCCGATAAAACTATTACGCAATACTGATTCAGTAAAGTTTGAAGAACTCCGCTCTTTTGTACCGACGTTCTTTGATCCCTTTAAGATTATCGATAAGGACTTTACCTGGGATCATGGGTGAAAGAGTCACCTATATTCATTGTTAATACTGTAAATGGTAATTTTCAATGGAATTCGCAAGCGTACATTTAATCTGTTACAGTAACTACAGCGGTTTGAGCTGATGTCGAACACATCTTTGGTTTACGAAACAAGATCTCTTTGTTCTTTGGGATATGTCGCTGAGCTGTTCTGCACTAAAACGCGATATGAGAGAATCTTTTAAGACAGCTTAAGTAAGTCTACTAGGAGTACTCTTGTTCTTTACGGACTATAACTTTATGCCCGATTAAAGATAGTCACGTTATAGAAAAAGTTTTCTTTAGCTTTTTTAGGCTTGTAAGGTGCTAAGCGTGTTATAAGGCAGAAAGAGAGGCGAGATCGTAACCTGTTGGCAAGTCAACAGGGGCCTGTAGTCCCGGGAGAGTTTCCAAGTGCTCATGAATTTATTCATCGCGATACCTGCCTCAGGGACGACTCCTGCTTTTTAGGACTTAATTAACTTTAGTCGTGTGATGTGATTTTATTCACGCTGGATTTTTATGGCAGTCTCAAAGGAAATTCTCTACTTTCATCCTATAATCTCAAGTATAAGAAAATATTCCAACATAAAAATTCGCCCCGAAACCAACAGATCGTCTGAAATAGTAAATAAAAAGACGCCTTACGAGTGATGTATCAATTTCAGGACGTAAAACACACAGTTACATAAATAACATCTCCCAGAGGTTTTCTCGTGAAAAACAGTCCTAAAACCGACAGACCCCAAATTTACAGACGAGAACCATAAAGTTGGCACCTCGGATACGAGCCGCGGTAACCAAATCATTACCATCACGGTAACTACGTACAGATTCTCTCGTAAACCCTGAGTTTTTGCGGTTTATTACCTCGTATACAGACCGTCGACTTGTGAAATAGAAACTTGAGCATGACACGTGTCAGCAAATTTACTAACATAAACTGTATCTACGGCTGACGAATAGTTTTCAAAAGTTTCCCCAATTGGTTTTTCCAAGAATTTTCAGTAATGAGTTTACCTGACCGACTTTTGAACCTGATTTTCCGGACGGCATCCGAACCGCGTTACCTCCTTAACTTTTTTCCGGCTCATCTCCTAGGGTATCACACACAACACCTCAGCTCTCACCATCACGCCAATCGATCCCCACAGGGGTAAACAAACGCGGGGGCGCGGCGGACGCCTGTTGCGTCGATCACGAGGCGAACACTCACCGGGCAGCAAAGCCAGCAGCGCCAAGGCCACCAACATAGGGGCCATAACGGCGACGCGCGGGCATACCACACCCGCGCACGCTGCGCTAGCACGCCGGCGCGCTCATGCGGCCTGAGACAACGTGCGGCCGGCCCGAGCGGCGCCCGGCGCGGGACTGGGCGCGCCCGCCCCCGGGGCCCGCGCCCTCCCCGCGCCCCCGCCGCCCCGCGCGCCCCCGCCCGCTGCGCAGCCGCCAGGACAGGTGCGCGTGGCACCCCGCCGACCTGAGCCCTACCCCATGAAAAAGGCTCTATTATCATCTCGAGTATAAAATAATCTGTCAATAGCTACACTCGCTACGTCAACTTTTCACAACTACGACGCTCCCTGAAAAGCATACGGTTGATAAAAATAAAGGGTGTTAAGTAGGGCAAGGGCCCAAGGTCGGTGCAGCCCGGGCGGGATGCGACGCTCGACTCGAGCCCAATCTTTATGCGCCCTTGGAGCGTTTAGGGCGCATCCCTACGTGCCAATAAAATATTTAGAAGGAGCGCGCCGCAAGATAGACTATTCATTAACAATTCGTTAAGTCTTATTAAACTTTGATGTATGCTAACGCAAGTCATGGTATATTCGGAATTGGAGGAAACAGAATGGGTATCGATATAGCGAACTGTTATAAAACGCAGATTTTTGGGAATATTTATTTTCATTGAAAGACTGACAAATTGATTGAGAGCGTAAAATATGATCAGATAAAATAGATTAAACAAAAATTAAAGCATGCTAAAAGCATATAATGCTGACGTTATAATTATGTAGTTCTGTTCTCAAGATACATCTTAATAGGAATTGTTTATTTTTTTCGTTTGTACCGGGGTCATAGGGGTCAATATTCACGCACGACTTTGCAACGAAATTGAAAGAAAAGAAAACACATTAAACGTTATTTTGACTTTGTCGCTTAAAGTTATCAAAAAAGTTTGGAACTCGTTATAGTTGGAAACTTTCACGGCTCAAACTATTGCGAATCTCGATAATTTTACCTATTTAAACAAAGGGCTTGGAAATTCCCAAAATCTATATTTGTTTGAGCATATTACGTTGGCTCGGGCCTGTTTAATATTCTTCGCGGAGAAGGCTCGTTTTTCAACCCTGCCTTCTCCATAAATATAACTCAGATCACCGATGAAAATTGATAAAAATCGACATTCAGCCACGCCTTAACCAAGATTAACATTTTGAACGCGAACTTTTTTGGCTTTTTGTTCGATATCAGCGCGTTCGAACGTTTACGTGCCAAAAAAAGTCAGAAGCGAGAATTGTGCGAAAGACATGAATCTGGTATGTCGATGAAGACTTGCGATGTATCTGAGACGTATAGTTTTGGTAGTTGTTTGATTTCAATACCACAGTTGAATACGAATAATATTGTCTACGTAAAAATTTACTTAAGAAAAAATCGGTTGGGTAAAATAAATTTAAAGGTAGCCACAAACATAGGGTCTCGTTTTTACCCTTTGCGTACCTAACCCTTAAAATTATGAAAATCTAAATATAATAAAGTTATTTTGCATGCTATCTATCGTAAAATGCAAAACACCAGACAGGTACGTACCTATAAAAGTAAGCAATGCCAATAAAACAAATATATTTTTGTATGTATAGATATAACATAAAAAAATAAATTAAGAAAACACGTGAGCCGTATGAGCGTGAGCTAAAAAACTCCGTAATTACCACAAACAAATAAAAGTCCCAAAATTCAAAACAAGAACGGGGTAAATGGCCGCCTGCCCTTTATGATAAAATTGAAGCTAGGGCTTTTGTCCCGAGCTCTGTATGATTATGCTGTTCACAAATTTATTGCGATCCGACTCGCAACGCACGAAAATAACGCGTTTTCAACACCTAATGGGAATAGAATTGATTTTTCTTTTTGGATTTTTTGACTGAAATAATGATTTAGTATAAGGTTGTTGGAGATAATATATAACTAGCCACGTTAGAGGTCTACTATTGTATTACGTCAACTATATATCATAAAAAGTAGTAACAACTACTCTCTGTCTCTACACTCCATATAATATAACTAGAAAACTATATATAATATATCGACGAAAAGGTACAACATCTAAAAGTAACGTGGCAGCAAAGCGATGAAAAATGACAGCTAAAAACCAATTCACTAGACTGATTTTATACCATTTTCATGGCATACCACTAAAGCAAAGATCTCAAACGATCATGCTACGGGAACGAAAGACTCTGAATTATGAAGGACGGAAAGTGTTCCTACCATTACGAAACGACTTTTAAAGTAAAACTGATGCAGCCGTGAAAACGAACCAGCAATACAAAACGTAAAGCTGCATCTCGCTCACACAATTGCAGCAGAATAGATTAAGAGTTGGTGGTAGGCCCCCCGAGCACAATACACCGCTTAAGAAACATCTGCAGGAGCCATATACATCTCCATTCAAATTTGCCGAGCTTGGCTGCCTCTGAACCACGCTTAAATGCAAATAAACCGACCAGACGAATTCTTACGAGGCATGCTCAACTAAAATGTAGGATGATATTTAATTTGAATTTTACTTCTTAATTTACCGCCCTGGAAATGTTCGCTTGCTCGTCACTTTTTTACAGAGGGAATGAGGTTTAATAGTTTTTGTCTTATCTTTTCATTTAAAGGTTTTTTGTAAGATATTGCTTTTAGGGACTAGCCAGCCTTGTTCCCATAACAACAAAGTTTTACATAGCTACATGTTTTGTCCCAGTAAATAATAATAATTGTTTTACACGCCATATCAGTAACGGTTAGTTTTAAAATCTCTTTTAAATTAAAATAAGTTTCACTTGACATATTTTGATAACATCTAATGACAATTACTAATCCTGTGTCCTTAAATCAGAATCGACACAACCAGAGGAAAAACAACCTATATATATGTACCATTTTTATATAACTCGTTTGCTTTTAGATATTCCAAAAACCTGTGGACCCTTATAATTTTATTTCACCTCGTCCGTGTCCGTCCGTCACGATCGTAATTACCTGATATAACACTGACACACTTTCCAACCTAACAACCAAATGCAGTTAGTATCTACTTATGTCTATCTACGTACCTACATATGTTAAATCTTTTGTTAGACATAATGGTCTTGTCTCTCCAATACGAAACGCTTAGGATAAAAAAGAAACTTTACTAGCAGAGGTTTTCTGATCTTTTCTTGTCATCTCTATATAATCTCAAACTAATCGAAAATTCCACAATAGCTTACAATGACCATGCGTCAGAAAAATTATATAGTCGGTGCTAACCTACATAGGCTGAAACTTTATCAAAGGGGTTAGATGGGATTAATGCCATTTTCTGAATTAACCCATAATATTAAAAAAATAGATGAAACACTCACTGAATAAGTTTTATTTTCCTTTAAATTTCTACTGCTCAAATCATTTAGAGAAATTAAATTGTAATAAGTAAGCTAAAAACATATTATTTTAATAAAAATGAGCACTTTTCTTTTCTTTCAATCGTTACTATTCAACGGTGTTTCTGAATTCTGCTGTGAAATTTGTAAATCAAATCAAAAGCGAGTCGAAACTTTTAGGCAACGGTAGGCATTAATAAAACCGTCTGACAATACCCTCAACTTATACAATACGTATTTGTCGTTATTGTACTCAAATTAAGCTAGAATTTTAAACGTTTCCCGTAAATATTTGATCAAGAATTAATTTATGAATTCAGCATTGTTATTTATTCAGGAGGAGCTCGTGGCTAAGCTATAACCGCATAAATGAAACGATCACAGGTTAAGCTATGCTTGACGCGGTTGGTCCTTAGATGGGTGACCATCTTTGTCATAACGAGTTCCTCCGTGTTTCGGAAGGCACGTTAAATTGTGGGTCCCGGCTGTTATTCCTACATCTTTGACAGTCGTTACAGGTAGTCAGAAGCTTGAAAAGTCTGACAGCCAGTCTAACCAAGGGGTATCGTGTTGCCCAGATAACTGGGTAAAGCACTGGTACTCAGCTGAAACCGGTTGGACTGGTAGTCGACCCCAACATAGTTGGGAAAAGGCTAGGCCGATGATGATGATGATATTTATTCAGTAAAATGGTAGAAACTCGAGTATAGAATTATTAAATTCCTAATGTAAAAGTTTACATCCAATAACATTTTTTTTAAGGTAAGTAACTTAGTGACTACTTACCTACTTACTAAATTACGACATTAAGTCATCAAATTTTACTAAATTAAGTTATGAGATAAGACTAAATAAATCAAAA
>NC_039493.1:5966977-6054728 GCF_003590095.1 Trichoplusia ni | reverse complement strand
TGATTTCAATGTATGCAATGGTTAATGTTGGTGTTTTGTTTGTTATCCGTTTTACATAAATATAAGTATGTGTTGCAAGTCCAACATGTTTTTCTTTTTTTGTTTAAATATGCAATAGAAATAAATATAATTAATCGAAGTAACATGGAATAAAAAATAGTCATGAACCATATTTCTAGTTTATTCCAATACTATGCATCAATTTAACCATTGCCTACACAAATGCTTACTCAAAGCAGCTTGTGATCGAATGTATAAAGTATTTACTTAAGAAGACTGGCAACGTGAATTACTACCTCAGTAATACAAGCTTTGCTAGGGATATACCAAAACAAGGTACGAAGATAAAAGTATAAGACGAAAATCCGAAAGATTCGCCGTCATGGAAGTAGTCAAGACATCCTCGCTTGTTAATTAATATGTACATGAAGACCAGCAAACCTCTGATTTCGTTCTATTTTATTTTTGATTCGGTGAAACCATGATTGTGAAACAATACGCACAAAAATAAACGTTTGGCGTTGAGATTGGCGTAGTTCCAACTTCTGCCACTGCAAGAATTAGCGCTAGTGTCAGTTTTCGGAGTACCAATTCTATTTAAACTATTCTGTCGGCAGTAAGCCTACGCTTCCTGGTATTGTAAATGATAGGTACAGCTGGCCACACAATTACTGCCTACTATGTAGTACAAAACGTTAAAAGAACGAAAAACTTTATGAATTGCGTTATAGAATATTAATGTGTTGTGCTGTAGCATTTACTAACCTAACGTTGGGAATAATTGTGACAAAAGTATTACTTCCAATAGTTGTCATAGATGTTCATAGATTTTATAGACCGCTATTTTAGTGTTACTAAATAAACTATTCAATTTAAATGTTGTATTTTTCATTTATAGTTGTAATTTTTGGCTTGCTTATCGCATGACATCCCAAAAATAATTCTACGTCCAGGCTAAGTGGGTTTATGATACTTCACCAACTTTGGAAGACAAACTTCTTTATATTTCACAAGCCGTTATCAGAATGCATGACGAGGGAACGGGCAAGAGTGATTATTCATATTATTATATTCGAGCTATGGAAGTAACCGCAGCTTATGAAAAGCACGCAGTTGGCAATTGTAGTTTTGGATAACGGCTTTCCCATTCAATATACCTATAGGTAATAGTATAGGTATGATATAAAGCTAGGCAGATAGAGCTGTGACCTCCTTCGCAGTTCCGTCCCTGGTAGCCGGGCGGGCAGGAGCAGAGGCCGGGCGCAGTGCAGTTGCCCCCGTTCATGCACTGCGGGTAGCACAGCGCCGTGCGGCAGTCCGCGCCCATGTAGCCCTCGGGGCACTGGCAGATCTTCTCGTTGTTGCACCAGCCGTGGTTCGCGCACTTCTTGTCGCACTCCGGGTCTGGGCCTGGGTTGTAATATAACACTGTCGTTTTAAATTACTTGTTGGGAAGCTTTCGAAAAAATCTAGTTCAAAAATAGAAATATGTGGAAAATTTAGAAATTGCAATTGGTAGTGTAAAAACAAGTTGACCGCAGCGCCATTTGAGTTTTAAGATGCTTTTCTTGATATTTTTTGTGGCAAAACTTTGGGTTGTAATTTTTGTTACCAAGTATTTAGCTGAAGCTGTTAAGGTAGAAAGCCGACCTCAACTCAGTTTATGGCTAGGCAGAGACGATTATTTTCGTCTAGTTTAAATTAATAGCTCAAAAACCTACATATTTTCAAGTTAGGTTCAAAATACTATATCAAATAATATATCTGTTATACAAGCAAACAGCGCTGTGGCTATAAAACTAATTAATATTAATTTAATCTTAAAAAAAAGAAGAAGCTTATAATTAAGTAGTGTAAATGTTAGGACTTTTGGAATAAAATGCAGATGCAGAGTTAACACACAATGGATTTTTATTTAGATGAAGTTTTACAAACGCCCGACGTCCACCATGACCGATTGCAGAGAGAGAGTTGCCAGTGTAACAAAACAAAAAAAACATCTATATATCAAACATAAGTGTTGCCTCACATAATAGGTTGCTACAGCATATTTAACACACCCCCTCAACACTTAATTTTTGATTGATTAACCTGCTTAAACTAATATATCTAACTTTACCTTTATGTCTAGCAACTCTAGCATAACAACATCAAAGATAACTACCCCTTTATAACACAGTGGACACACTTGCCTTAACAACATAATACACATCCAGCCCCTTAACAAAATCAGTAAAAATTAAAACAAATTCAGAAGCAACACTAATAAAATATCACCCCCTTAATGGAAAACTTATTTTAAAATCTTACTTCTAAGTTTTACATACAACTGTCCACCTAATGCTTTAGTAAACATATCTCCAAGATTATCAGAACTACTAACATAGGATAGACTTACACAACCGTCATTAATTTTCTCTATGATAAAATGATATTTTACATCAATATGCTTAAGCCTCTTATTACTGAAATTGTTTTCTGCTATTTTGATTACACTCTGGTTATCCTCATTAATCTTTACTTCCAATTTAAATCCAAAATCTAATAATAAGTTTTTTAACAAGCATGACTCAACTATACCTAAACACAGTGCTACATATTCTGCCTCAGTTGATGACAAAGATACACATAATTGCTTTTTAGTACACCAAGATATTACACAATCAAATACTTTAAATATATATCCTGAAGTAGATTTTCTGTCTTTTGTGTCACCAGCCCAATCAGCATCAACATAACCCTCCAATTTATCATTACCATTACAACCATACACCAATGACAAATCTACTGTACCTTTCACATATCTCAATACACGCTGTAAACATTTTAATAGCAACATACTAGCACAGTGCTGATATCTACTTAAGAAACCAATCGCTACACACAAATCAGGCCTTGTAGCATTAGAAGCGTACAGCAAATTTCCAATTATCTGCCTACATTTCAATTCGATTTCTTTACTTTCAGATTTTTCCCTTCTTAACAATTCAAACTTAAAATTCTGATCAATAGGTATGTTACAAGCTTTGCAATCAGACATCCCATACTTTCTTAATACTTTTAACAAATAATCCTTCTGATTTATAACAGTCTTTCCATTTTCTACATCCTGTTCAATGCTAATACCTAAATAGTTACAAGCCATACCTAAATCTTTCATAGCAAAGTTCTTACACAATTTCTCCTTGAACTTTCTGATCTGTATGTCACTATCACTAAAATATAGCAAATCATCTACAAAAATTAGCACATAAATGGAATACTCCTTACAACATTTAAAATACAAACATGGATCATTTTTGGATTTTATGAAACCATCACTACACATAAAATCATTAAACTTTCTATTCCAGTACTTAGGACTTTTCTTCAATCCGTATATAGACTTATTTAATTTACCTATTCCTCCATTAGGTAGTTTCATGTACACAGGTTCATCAATGTCACCGTAAAGAAAGGCTCCTGTTACATCCATCTGGTATACTGGAAGTTTCTTTTTTACTGCTACAGCTAACAAAGTACGGAAAGAAGTCAAACTTGCAACGGGGGCATAAACTTCTGCACCATCCATATCAGTCTGCTCAAAACCCCTAGCAACTAATCGGGCCTTGTATTGAATTTCTTGGCTTGGATTTTCTTTTATCCTGTACACCCATTTACTGTTTATTACCTTTATTCCCTTTGGCACCATTGCTACTTCACTCCATGTATTATTTTCTTTCAATGTGGTAATTTCTCTGTTCATAGCTTCTATCCAATTTTCTTTGTCTTCACACTCCATGGCTTCCTTAAGGGTACTAGGTTCATTATGCATGCTTATAAAACCAACCTCATAATCATCAAACCAATTGGGTGCTTTTCTAGAGCGTGTTCTTCTACTATCATTTACTTCTTGAATTTCTTCATCCTCTATAATTTCCTCTTCTAGAAATTCCACTTCTTGCATGATATTGTCACTTTCCTCACAATCCTCAAATTCTTCATTTTCTTCAGTGTTCGACACAGACTGGTATTCTTCATTGTTCAAGTTTTCTTCTATATCTAAATATATACACTCTTCTTCCTGCTCTGCTTTTTCAGGTTTATCATGTTTCTTCACAAATGTAACATCTCTCACTACTTCCACTGCATTTTTCCTTGGAAAATAGATCCTAAACCCTTTTGTGTACTCTCCGTAACCTACAAAAATACCTTTTTCTCCTTTTGCATCAAATTTCCTCCTTTTTTCTTTTGGTATGTGCACAAAGACTTCACTGCCAAATGTATGTAAACCATTTACATCAAACTTTTTTCCTGACCATGACTCGTATGGTGTTTTTCCTTCTTCTTTGCTATGGTAAGTTCTATTTAGAGTGTACACAACTGTATTAATCGCTTCAGCCCAGAATACTTTGTCCATTCTTTTTGCATGCAACAAAGTTCTTGCTCCTTCAACTAGAGTCCTCATATCTCTTTCAGCTTTCCCATTTTGCTCTGGACAATAAGGTACTGTAGTCTCATGTGTCACTCCATGCTCTGCCAATAAGGTTTTCATTTCTGCATTTACAAATTCTGTCCCATTATCACTGCGAAGTGTACAAACTGGATTATTTAATGTTTTTGCCCACATAATAAATTCTTTAATCTTTTCAACAGTTTCCGACTTGTAAGTTAAGAAATAAATTGTCCTATAGTTTGAGAAATCATCCTTTAATAAAAGAAAGTACCTTGACCCTCCTATTGACTTTTCTTCTATTGGCCCACACAAATCAGCATGCACCAACTCACCTGTCTTACTTGTAGATCTTCTACTACTATCAAATGGTAATCTATGCTGTTTGCCTTGTACACAAGCTGTACATGTGTCAATTGGTGACTCACTAAAATCAATATTATTTTTCTTTAAAATTCGTTTCACTTCCTTATAATTTTGATGTACTAACCTCTCATGCCATTCACTTAACTCAAGTTTAGCTACATTAGCCGCCAAAGATTCTGACTTAAAGTCCATTACATACAGCTTCGAACATGATTCCTTATTAGCAATAGCACACACTCTATTATCCTTGGAAAATACACACTGATCATTAGTCATACTCACTTGAAAACCATTGCATACCACACTACCTACAGAAAATAAATTAATCTTTAATTTAGGAACATGCAAAACATTGTTTATCGAGCAACTGACATATTCTTCACCATCAAATGCCATTAATTTTATTTTGCCTATACCTAGAGCATTTAGGTGTCGTCCATCACCTATCATCACAACCTTAGGAGTGGATAACCTTTCATATTCACAAAATAATTCCTTCTGATATGTCATATGGTGACTGGCACCGCTGTCTACCAACCATTTTTCATCTATTAAACGATCACTTGCGCTAACTGGCACTTTAGACACAAAAGCATTTTCAGTTTTCTTATTATTTTTAGTAGCTTTACATTTGTCCTTAAAATGACCTGGCTTTTGACAGTTAAAACACACATCTTTAAGCTTACAATCTTTCTTCAAATGACCTGACTTGTTACATAAAAAACATTTATTTTTACCTTTACCTTTGTTTTTACCTTTTTGACCTTTAGAAAACAATGCTACACTTTCGTCTACCTTACTGCTACTCTTATTATTTAGCCGTTCCTCTTCAACTAAGAGCCGTGCCGTTAAATTATCAACAGTCTGTTTTTCTTCTGCACATGATTCCCACGCACTAACAAAGTGAGAATACTTCGATGGAAGTGACATGATGATTTTCGACATAGCCATCCTGTCGGTTACCGCTTCTCCCAGTCGCCTCAAGATCTGCTGCTGTTCCTGCACCTTGGAAATAAAGTCCGCGACACTCATGTCATTTTCAAATTTTAGGGCAAAGAATCGCTGCTGTTGCAGCATCAGTGACGTTTCTCCACTTTTTTCATATATACTGTGCAGCCGGTTCCATACTTCATGCGCTGTTTGACAAGTAATTACTTGATGTAGAACTGGTTCCGCCAATCTTGTCACAATTGCACTCATCGCCTTCAAATCCTTGTCTGCCGACGCCTGCTCGGGCTCCGCTGACGCCTGACCGGGCTTCGCCGACACTTCATCTGGTTTTGTCGCTGCCGCTGCACTGCCATTACTGGGTTTGAGATTCGGATTCGTTACAACCTGGTATAATCCTTGTTCTCTCAAAATCACCGCCATCTGGAATCTCCAGACGCTCCAGTTCTTTGCTCCCTCCAGTCGTATTACGCCGAGCTTTTCCATCTTGATATTTCGTCTCGCAATAACAAAGCAAACCGAGTGACGCCAAAAATGCCGGCCGCCACCGCGTTCCTTCTTGCTTGTCGACACCCGACCAAGCTCCTTCCAGACGATTAATCCAAAGCCAATCTTCACCTAAATACGTTTACGGGCCTGGGCCCATAACCTGTTAGGACTTTTGGAATAAAATGCAGATGCAGAGTTAACACACAATGGATTTTTATTTAGATGAAGTTTTACAAACGCCCGACGTCCACCATGACCGATTGCAGAGAGAGAGTTGCCAGTGTAACAAAACAAAAAAACATCTATATATCAAACATAAGTGTTGCCTCACATAATAGGTTGCTACAGCATATTTAACAGTAAATAAAATATTAGTTGAGAGCAAGCGAGATACAAACCTAAAAAACGCAAATGCTGTGAGCAGAGGCACCGTGTAATCAGCCAACCAGCGCACTCGGCGGAATCCCGGAAAATAACGCATTCGGTTAATAAGGCCTGGCGTACATCGCAGGCTTGCCACAGATACACAGACAAGGGCCATTAGTAATGAGGGTGGAACAACACAGCGACCAACTAATGATAGCCCGATTAGTTGCGTAGGTTGCCAAAAAATCTTTTCACTGCAGTGTTTAGTACCTTTTCTGCAGTTTTTAAAACAGGATTGTAGATTGTATATAAAGCTCACGCTTCAGCACTTTATAAATCAGTTACCTACAATATTTAGCTTTGCCAAACAACAGAAAACTATGGTTTTATTATAAAGTGTTAAGTTGTCATTGAAACGTGTAACACATGACATTATTTAATAAATCAGATAAATTATTACCAAAGGAAAGAAACATAAAGCATGTTTTGTCTAAATTATCGATTGTTTTTGCATAAATTTCAAATAATTCGTCGTTAAATCGAACACAAAACACTAATAAAATGTCAATCGCTGTATTGTTCGGAGCGAACGCATGAACAAACACTGTGACGTATGATGCTGTGAAACGGTAATAGGCACTGGTAAAGCGCTCGCTCATACCAACTACCCATAAATGTATTATTAGTAGCGTAAGCATAACAATATGAGCTCGAAATAGATGAAATGCAATGTTTAGTGCTTCGGTTCTGGTACTCAAGTTCGCTACACTTTTCTCTTTCTTTTTCAAACGCTAAGCATGAGAAATCAAATTAATAAGCTTTGTGGGACTCATTAGAACGTTTGCAGTGTTTGTGGAAGAAGGTAACTGTTATTTTTAAATTAAGATATTAAAAGCGTTACGTCTGTGTCTTGATGTTGTGCTTTTTGAATAAAAATCGTTTATGGTAATCAGGTGATGTTGCCAGGTAAAAAAACGGTTAGTGATTTGATAGTAAATGTGATACAACTACAAAAACACAGACATGTAAGTGTTAAAAATGCGTTGGCGATACAATACCTGTCCTTTCTAAATACACACCTCTCTGTGCGCATTCCTTCTTTAGGTGTAACCTTAATGGGGTGCCTTTAAGCGGCAATCCGCGGCCATTTTTAAGCACAAGCCCTATTTCAAATGTGGCTACGCCGCTGTTGTTGCCCACACATGGCAATATTATACTGAATTCTGTGAAACAAACTCGTTACTTTTTTAATGGTTCTTTAATTTTGACCTCTATTAAAAAGTTCATAAGATGCAAAATTCTGTATTCATTTTAAACAATACTATCATATTCTAATCGGAACGCGACTGGCAGAGAAATGGTTTGCGAAATTCCTGGGAATTTTCGAAAGCAAGATGTTATTGGATTTTCCTTGGATAGATTTTTTGCGTCAACCCGTAGGTTATTGATTTAACAAATAAAACACGACGGTTTAGCATCCCATATTGTGAAAATTGCAGAATCAGTAGACATTCATTCATTGCGGAACATATACTTTAAAAAGGACGTAATTCTTAGATCTTATGTATCTTAAATTACCTTTAGACGTCTTAGGCACCCGTCCTCTAGTTTTGATGGACAACACTGGAGGTTTCAGTATCGTGAGGTCTGATGACGTGAGGATATCGAAGTCGTAGTAGTATCTCTTCTTGGACTTCCACGTGAAGTTGACGTGGCCGACCTCCGAGGGTATGACCGGCAGCTTGTTGGAGAAGTTAGGGTCCAACACGTACTGGGACACGTGCCCGTTGATTATGGCAAACACCTGCATGGATATGCCTGGAAATGGTATTGTTATATTTATTAACATGCCATTATTTTCTTGGTATTCATCTAGACAGATGATTAGGTAGTAGATTTCAGCCAGACTCCCAAAGACTCCTTTTACACTAAGCTTTTGGCTATTAAAAGCATGTATTATACTTTCTAATCTTCTTTACCACAGCACAAACATTAAAGCTTCTAAGCCTTAGAGAAGCTAATTAATGATGGGTCTTTAGAAGTTAGACAGATGTAAGTCTTAATGATGTACTCACCACTGAACATCCTGACTTGACGCTCATCGATCCACAGCGAGAGATCGGAGTGGTGGCGGCCCTCGGGGTCCTTGTAGTCGCGGCGACCGGCGCCGAGCGCCAGCGACATGGCCAGCGCTAGCCCCGCGCACAGCCGAGCGCCCATCGAAGCCGATCGCCACATGCTGGATGAAATAGAATTCAAGACTTAAGATTTTCACAAAATTTAAGATTTTCTACTGGAGCGAAGCGACGCTGTGAAGTGGAGGAAAAGGAAAATATAGGATTGCTTTAAATGAGAGGAGAATTGACAGGATCTAATACTATTATGTTTATTATAAGCTGGTCAGGTGGCTCTCAGAGGTGATATTAATAAATTAACTGATATCAGATGCCTGACAAAGGCATGAATTTAAGGGATTTATTGTGAGATTGGAGCTGAAAGTGTGAGGTTTTACTGTACAGAAGCTTGGTAAGAGTTGTAAAGTTTACCCACCTGTTGAACAGTATATCTGTATGTGCCCGAAAGCGATGACACTGCCAAACTTTTAGAGAGACTAACCGCCTTATACTTATCCACTGAGGTTTTACAGAAGTTTGAGTGTGTAAATAAATAAACGTCATGAGCTAATTCAGATTTTTGGAAATTCCGTTTCGGATGAAAACAGTAAAATGGTACCTATAGTTTTCTCGCACATTCCCACTTCATAGCTAAATCTTAGCGTCATAATGAAATAGGTAATACTTATGGGTCATTTTTACCTACGTATAGCAATATGATCATATTTTCATGATTATGCGATTAGTAGCCAGATATTAGATACGGAGATATTTGATAGTATACGTATCTACTTATAATAATAAAATACAAACTGCCTCAACAACATGTAAGTGTTTCATCACCTCCATTAAATCTTAATATAAAGTACAGTCATAAACTCTGGATCAAGTCCGGTTTAAAACCGAATCGTTCCCGAGTGTCCAATTAACAGTACAACCTGGCTATCACCAAAAATATGTCATAATTCCATTAAAACGTTCCAACGCGAACCAATAATAAGCGTGTAAGTGGTGTATAATTTGTTTGTCGACCATACAAAATCTCTTCACGTCCACACAGAGAAAAAAAATGTAAAGAAAAACAAAATTATCACAGTTAACATAATTGATTGAGGCCGTTTCGGACGTGCTCCTACAATGGTATTATCGTGAGAAAAGGCGGGCGAAAGTAGAAAAAAAAATACGGCTACAACTTCATTAAATATCCCCTGTCAAAAAGTAATGTCTACTAGTTTTTTTACTCGCTCCCGGTGTCAAATTATACGTACAAAAGGTGTTAACAAAAAAGAAGACTTCGACAGCTCTATGCGTAGGGGTGCACAACATTTTTTTCTATATAGCATGTTACTGCATTATTACGGTGTCAAACTTTGAGGGACTTCAATTTTAATGTCAAATTATTCACCAAATATAAGTTCCCTTATGAAAACAGTTTTTTTCCTACATATCAGCCGTTAGTTTTCAAATAGTTAGTTGCATGTCGCTCATTTTTTTAACTATGTGTATACTTTGAATTCATTGGATATTTGTACTATATATATGTATATGAATTAATCTTGTAAAACAAATCGCCCAACAACATGTCTACCACTAACATATATTCATATCAACATCTTACTAGATTAGGTGGCGGCTTTAACAACAAGTAGATGTGTTTAATAATAATAAAATAATAGGTACAAAGTCGAATCAAAACAGTTCCCAATTACTAATTGTTATTCACAAAAATATGCGTAATTACTGAACTAGAACATCTTTATCGTAAGGTCACGCATTGTTTACAATGTACTTTAAAATATTGTGTTGCTAATATTTTGGGCGCCGTTTATCTAAGTTATGAAATGTATCGGCTCGATAACCCCAAATTAGCGCGGGCTGTGCTGAAGATAAAACACCATTTTAATTGAACTTAATTGATACACAATTGAAGTTTGCAGATCAAGAGTGAGTACTGAGTAATGCTGTTGCTTACCAACAATGCTTGCGACTACCTAATAGAATAGAGAGTACAGCAAACATAGAGAACTGCAGTTGAAGACTGTAGACGATAAGTACGTAATACAATCTAAGGAGAATGAGTATGCATAGGTTCAAAATATAATTTAAGAAAGTATTAGGTACTTACAGCTTCTTTATTTTTATACTCGGGTCAAACCTGTCCCTGACTTGGGTTCAAACAGCAGCATCGAAGGGATTTCTTTGTACATTAACGAAAGTTAATAACAAAAATATGTATTATTTATTTGATCTGTTTGGCAAGATAGTGAACACATAGATGTCTTCTATTGCTATTAAATTTCAAAGAAAACAAAGCGATGTTTTATCTATTTTTAATGTTGACTGAAGCTAATACCAAAGTAAACTTGGTAAAACTAGTACATAAAACATATTTGTCATACAATTTGAGATATTGGTATTGTGGGTTATTCCAATACCACAACTCACAAAGCGGTGAATGTGTACAAATACCTTTTGCGGTAAGCCTGACTAAGATTAGAACCTATTTTGTATAGGGGCTAAGGAGTGCTGGGTACGAATAATAGCGAGAATAATTAGTGACTACTTGATACGTTCATTTTGAGGAAAGCAAAGAAATTGTTGAAATTGAATTGGTTATGGAGAAAATTTGTGTGGTTACTCCAAACATAATTATTAACTATAGGTATGAATAAGACACAAGGGAATCTTGAACCACCCCTAAAGCTGGGGAAATATTTCCAAATGAAAAAGTTATAATGCGAACAAAAAATTTTATATTAGAAATTTTAAAACGTTCTACTTGGGACGTATTTGTTAGTGTTTACATGTTATTGTTGTAGATTGTAAGTGGATAATGTTTAAATATATTCAAAACATAAAGAGAATTTATAAGTATTTTAAAATTGGAACTAATCGACTCAAATAATTAATAATTATACAATTCAAAGCTATTTTTGTCCCGGCCCGGGTCTAAATCTGGCTGTATCAATATCTCTGAAAGGGTAATATTTTAACCAAATGTCACTTTCTGTAAAAGCGACGGTTGCATCCTGTGATAAGATGTGCGAATGACCGTGGCTCGTTTTGCAAAGCACCAAAATGTTTTAATGTCGTTTTGTTGCATAAAGCAGTTTAATTATTATTATTTTTAATATTTAAATTGGCTAACTGAAAAATATTACTTTTGTATATGAATGTGCCGATTGTGACCATTTGCAGGCAGGATTTATGGATCCAGTATTTTGCGAGAGAGAGACTAGACAGATAGAGACTGAAGTGGAAGTTCCTTGTTGTATGAGACAACAAGAAATGCCCAAAAAATATCATAATATATTCTTGTCATTTAATGCCTAAATAGTTTCAATACAATATTATTTAAACTACTTACATCATAAGTATTGTTGCCATTACTCATCTATTCGGTACCAAAACATTTTTGTCTGATAAGAGAGGGTTCAAAATTTTTATTACACTTTTTTTGATACAGTTAAAATTTATAGTCAGAGAAGAGGTCAATGTAATGAGGTATACTGTGGTGTCTGCAACTTCTAGAACGACGGATTCAACAAAATAATGGTTCAGATTTCGTCCAGAAAACTTTCTAACTCAAAAAATCTTAGAAGCGTGCAACCATTAACACTTAATACTAGTGGATAATAAACACGTTTGTCCAAAGATATGGCACCTCTGGCGGGTGCACTTGTTAAGTTAACCAGCGGGCCAGTCGATACGATACCCGTTCAGGGAACAGGTAACAGTGTAAAAAGTAAAAAAATAAAGTCCGCCTGACGGTCCGCGGCCGCTCCGGCCGGCCAGCGATAAGGGTGACTGTTCATGACGCGACCGGCCGATCCTATAAATTGCTGCGTTTTAATTAAGTTAAACGCACCGAATTTAATATCGGTGTTACGACTACGTTAAATATTATTTATGGGTGACGTTATTGGAGAATCTTGTCCGAGCGTTATAGCCGTAGATATATATCAAGTGTTAATTAGAAATCCACGAAAATGTTTGATCGTTACGATTTATCAAGTCACCGAAATATCGTCAGAAACTATTACGTGGGGTGATAATCATGTACCTACTACAGAATTAAACTGAATTTTCTATTTAATTTTACGTATAACGACTAAGTGTACTTAGACAAACCCACCGTTATATTTTGTAACGTAACCGACGTTACAAAATATAACGGTAGAAAATAAATGATTTTCTTCTTAATTAACTTTATTTTGCTTCTCTCACACATTACACTGAGGCGCTGTGTCATGAAATAAGAAAACATTTTTCCATCTGGATGCAATTAAACTCCCGAACTGTTTAACGATTAAAACATCGTTAAGTTCAATGCAAAAAGTCTAGTGAATAAATCGCATGCAGTTGTCGAGTAAGTGGCAGGACCATTAAAACGTGTATCCATTTCATTTAACGATTACTACGTTGTCAGATAGATCATAAAGCCGGTTTTACAATTTTATCCTTCGTGTCTCACAAATCACACTTGACAAGTAGCCAGTTAATAGCCAGCCTTAACGCCGTTCACGGTGCACTGTGCAGTGTGCACTGTACTTTTAACATATGATCCCATAGTTAGGGCCTCTATTAATAACACCCCGTGATGTTTACATTTACCAGATAGCAATGTTTACTTTTTTATGCTTTCTTTAATCTGTCGGTTTTTCAGAGCACCGTTTCTAACATTGTTCAGAACTGTGTGTTCTTTAAAGCAAATCTTTAATTATATTTTCTATTTTAAATTAATTTAGTAGACAGGAGCGAAGGACTTAATCGGTCAACATGTGGGTAATTAGTTAAGACGATCGCCACTCGAATTCCAAATCGATTAAACAATTAAGTTTTAAGTGGGATCAACGATCTTTTATTTACCGACCTCTGTCATCCTGGATGGATTTCGCGATATGATACAGTTTACAAGAACGATCTTATCTTACCTGTAATTAACGGCTTGTTCCTAATAATATTAAACAACAGCACGCACGTTCATAATTTAAAATTAAAACTCACTTCACAACTCGCGAACTCAGACGTCTCGTTAAACAACGAATAAAAAAACGTTCGACGATGTCCCGCCCTCTCGACGGTCGGACACAGACTGCCTACATACTGGGTCTTTACTGAACACACAGCTTAGTTTTGCGCTTCATAAACTTTAACCACAAAGGATTTTAGGCTTAACAAGTGATGAAATAAAGGTGACGCACTCGGGCCTCTGCTGTGGATCCGATATCACGTCGATATAATTTACGATCAACATTTTGCATGTTTCCATTGATAGCAAATCATCCGGGAGACGTGGGATGCTTAACAATCAGCTTACATACAATGTTATGGTCGGTCAAATTTAGCATCTGCCGATTAGATTAACTGCTGCTCAGAGTTAATGGCGCTGTATCATCAATAAATCTGTTGGTTCTCGGTTGCTCACGGCATGCGGCATCGGGACATGCAAAAACTGTGCTGTTGATTTCATGAATAAATTCGCCCATTTTGGTCCAAGCAAAAACTTTATCCCAAGTATGTTAATTGCGAAGGCGAAGGGATTTGAACAAGCTATAAATGTATATTTCTTATTAGCTCCTCAACTTATTTATTCAAAATGTACTTAGGTGTATCCTAAATACACCTAAGTTTTTGAATAGTAATAGAATTTTTAATAACCGAAGGCTCTTGAAAGTCAAACAAAAAGCAAATGAAGTCTGTCCCCGAGTAGCAAAAAATAAATCATAGACAGAATAACATTTTCCTGTTTTAAACAAAAACATAATAAGGAAGAAGTACGTTAACTTATTGTATAACTAATTCATTTGAGGTTCGTTGAAAGCGCCTTTCATAAAGCACGGGCGGATCGCGTCTATTGTTAGGCTTTCATGAATGAATGGTGCGTATTACCGCGGTTTATATTCTACCTGCCACCGGCGTATTGTTTAGTCTGAACGTTATATAATTTACTACAAGCGAAATCACTAACTACGTCTGCATAGAAAAACGTTTATACTGCGAGCAAAGTGCTTAGAATGTTTGACCAAAAATCATCTTATTTTTAACTAGCTGTTGCCCGCGACGTTGTCCGCGTGGGTAGAAGATATAAGTTAGGAATTTTTTAACGGAAGCCCTCAAGATGAATATTTTTCCTCGTTTTTGCCACATTTTCCTTCGCTCCTATTAGTTGCAGCGTGATGTTATATAGCCTTAAACCTTCATCGATTAATGTTCTATTGAACACAAAAAGAATTTTCAATTTGAACCAGTGGTTCCTGAGATTAACGCGTTCAAAAAAACAAACTCTTCAGCTTTATATATTTGTATAGATAAATTGTGACGGAAAAAAAGGCTTTTAGGGTGTAGTGTCTGTTAGTGAAGAGATTTTTGCAAAATGATCTTTATTACTTTGACATGAAAGTCATTGTCGATGGGAAAGGTCACTGATGTGTTTTCACTACTAAACTATATATTACAGACAGAAGTACTCACAGTAAGCCGATGACGGGTAGAAGATTAGTTACCGTAAGAAATGATGACAGTAGCCAGGCGTAACCATTATCCAGGAAGGGACATCTTTATCTGGGGAGATACAAATGTCTGTAGAACATCAGGAAATCCTTGATATCGTCCATCGTACTACTATATATGAACATTTGCTCTACATTCGCTGTCGCCAATATCATGAAAATTCTCCCCTATTAACACCTAAAATATTTGTTTAGCTACCGTTCGTTCTTGTCACATCTGGATATTTACCATGAAAATGCAAGTAATAATAAAGTAAAATAAATAAGGAAAGTACCTTCGTGAACCAAGTCTTCGAATACGAATCTCAAAGAACTATTACATATATTAAGATCCCAATAAATTAACAGAAGTATACTAAGCACAAACTCACAACAAAATAAGGAACATACACATACACTTTTAAACTAAATAATGTAACCTGCCTTAGCCCTAGGCCTAAACTCAAATAGAAACACTAGAATGGATAATACCTTGTTCATATGCGTCGAGATTATTTCTACTATTTAGTATTAAGGTACAATATTTGCTGCTTTACTATAATTTAGGTTGTACAAATTGCAAATCAACAACGCCTTATACAAAAAATAAAGGCATCTTCTTTCGAAGATGAATACTAATGAATGTTTAATTCTACACTATCAGTCATGGATGAATTAAAAGTGCTGAGGTTACTACTTGGGTCCACTTAATTGTTACAACTATCTTAGTTTCTACGATTAAACTGATAAATTACTCACCCTTTATCCTTCTTTTTTAATACTTACACTTTTTTGTTTTCATCCAGATATTGATGTGGTAAGAAAGATTTCTTCTAGCCCTGCTAAAAAACGAGGAACTGGTGTATAAATTAATAAAAGGCCAGAATAATTTCTTAATATTTATTTTCTATGCAACATAAAAAAATATTCATCATAGTTACAATAAATTACAGTTACTTAATGCGAACTAAAATGTAATTTACGATAATTCGTGAACAGAATCGTACGGTCAGATCAGAAAATTTCTCACAAGTCTTTACCTACACTTTTGTCATGATTTTAAACATTTTATATAATAAATGCAAACTATTATCTAACCAACAAATTAGTCCAATGTTGATAAAAAGCTTGCTTAGCAAATATAATTAAATTGTTAAAGATGCTTAAGTTTCCCATCTTGTTTACCAACTATCAAGACGATCGTTCAACAGAAAATTTACCAGCGCAGTTAAACACTGCGACTCCTCATTCAAAACCATGGAAAAGATAAGCGTCTGTAACATGAAATATAACACTGAATGAACCTCACAACAATTAGAATCTACCAGTTCGTGTATAGCGAATACTTCGGTTATTTCTATATAATTAGTCGATCAATCGTATTGAAAGCATGTGGATTATAGATAGTTACATTACGTATAGCGGACCTTGGCAAAAGGCTGGGGATCGCTAAAAAGGTAAAAGATAAGAATGCATACAATTGGACAATACGTGAACACAGTGATCTCTCGAATAACAACTGTCTTTATAATAAACATCGCTTTCAATACAACTGCATCTATTAACATTACTTCTATTACACTTTCATAAATTAAAATTACACCCAAAATGTTCCAATTACACTTGCGACCAATAAAGTGATACAACAATTACATTTAACATGAACTATTTCGATACGGCGATGCACGTTTTATATTCGGGAACGCTAATGATACAATTTACTGTAAATATTGTGACACTAAGTATGTAAATGCAGACATTGTGCTGTCAGGTCGATTCGGGACTCATGAAAATCACATTTTCATTCATAATTTTACGTAAGGCAAGTATTCTTTACTAGGTAAGTGTAAAACAAAATGAACACAGTGTAATTTAGTTGAGAAGGCAGTGAGTATATCCACCGAACACCGGTGGCTAACAATCTAATATCAAAATTGACATTTTGAACCGTAACAAGTATTTTTCAAGACAAAGAATTTTTAAATCGTTAACGGGTATAATAAGCGACAAAACAGACGCGAATAGAACAAGGCTCCTACTATTAATCAATTAATATTAATAGATATATATTAAATTCTTACTAGACAATAGACATGATAAAGACTCCTTAACAAATAACTTAAAGGGGTTACAATAACAGTGCCATCAAATATAAATATGCAATGTATAAGGTACCAATAGTTACAGTATAAGCTCTAAATGAGAACGATTAAATCTTGGCATTCGAACATGTTACCTTTGTCAAAATATACATAACGAGGGAGAAATAAATATGAGGAATTATATTAATAAATAATAAGTAGTGGCTTGTCTCCGTACGTCGGTCCCGTTTTATAAACATTGTTCAGATTACATCTGACCGACGACGGTGCTGGCGTCAGGAGACATAAATAAAATGATTTGAAAATCAACATGGTTATACCGTCTGGAATGTATTCAAATAAGACCCGACACCTTTCAGGCGGAGAAAAAGTATACACAAATAAATAAATTATAATAAAATAAATTGGCGGGCTTAGTGCACGGGACACTGCAAATGTCCGCCAGTGTACGAATATAACCGGATACAATAGGTACATACAAGGCAAAGAATAAATAATAATACATGTACAGATGCAGTAAGCGAACGCGTTAGCTACCTAACATTAGTTAACACGAATCCCTAGCCTTAGTCTAAACACGATACAAATGAGATATTGTTAGGTGCGGTGCGAGACAACTGCCCACGCTCACACATGCGCCTGTTATATTCATTTTCATGCAACATTGGTCTTACAGCAGTCACCTCTAAACACGCAATTGTTCAAAATGAAAAACGTTAACTTGGGCATTAAAATTCAATGTGAACGGTGCGAAACTTCAATAAATGTCAAATATGAAAAATTTTAATACGAAAAAAGCCTAAATAGAGTACTTATCACTACGTAAGAGAGACATTACCGACGGGTCGCCCCGCACTTAAATTCATTCGAGATTTGCGAGATTTCAAGTTGTTGGATAATAATTCGAATATCAGAATTATGTATGTATCTACATAATTTACATTATCGTAAACAATCGATACTGAGCTATCGATGAGTCGATAAATGAGATTTTAAATTTGTTGAGGAATAAATTGAGATTTTCGTATTGTTTTATTAATCGAGATTCTTCCAAATATCATAACGCCTACTATGTTACAGTCAGCCATGTCAGTATACAACACGCACACATTTCAAGCGGATTTTTTACAAGTTGATAAAATGACGACTACTTCTATAACTATGTATTTAAGTGATATTTGTTGAAATGCACAGTGGATGATATTAACTACGACATTTGATGACTTTCCAAAGAACTCCATTCTGAGGTCGCTCTTCAAGTTTAGTTACAACTTCATTCATTAGTACACACTATCTTTTCTAGTAAATATCCGTTCCAAGGCAATGTGTTTTATTTGCGTGAACTGACACCAGGTGGGATATAATGACGTAAGAGGAAGGGGATCAGGCTTTCCATCGACGTCTCCGCGCTAAAATAGACGATCACAACACCAAACCACGCCTCTCTTTAACTCTGCAAAGCACCACAATATGCCCCGGTGGTCAAGCTGCCAGTATATAAAAATATTTATTTAATTTTCCCTAATAAAAAATATATTTTACTCGATACTCGATTTAGATTGTCTCCACGCGTTGTGTTTTAAAATACTGAAGATAAACCTAACACATAAGAAATACAAGTCTTAGGAAGTTAAACTTAAAGAAGAGTTCTTAATCGTTAAAATCATAATATTAAATAGTTTTCGTAAGAATATCTCCAATATTGAATAACACCGGCAATGGAACACAATGTCTATTAATTGAACAAGCTTGGTCAACGCTTAACGTATCTACATTTTAGAAGTCGACGATATATAATATTCTTTTTAATAACAGTGATAGGATAGATTCGTAAAATAAAATTCTTTGTGGTCCATAGCACACTTTAAATAGTTAGAAAGATATGGTTTTGATATAAAAATAATCATACATTAATTTTGGCTTGCGAACTGATCGTCGGCTAAATGGCACGAAACATTGAAATAGTCCTGTAAACCCATGATATAAACCAACCTCCTTTGTAACCTAACTTCTTATTTCTATGCGTCATCCTTGAGCCAGATAAGTTCGCAATAGAGCGCGCCAGACCACCGGAGACCAGAGCTAATTACCTTATTTTCTGTGACAAAAATAGCTTTTCTTATCTCAAGTCTTGACCAGCTACCGTATGGTTAACTACACGTAATTGATATCGAGCCGTAACATCGCCTACTAACTAACACAAGCCGAATATTATTGGTTGAGGTTTTGGAAAGCTGATCTTCTGTGTCAACCATGTACTGGGATACGAAGTCAACTGTTAAGTAGGTATTTCGATGATTAGATTTATAAAGCAACATAATGCTTGGTTATATGAAGTAGAGTTGGTTGAATTTATATAATTACAAGTTGACATTTTTGCCTTTAACAATCTTCCACAGCCGAGTTCTGGCCTCAGCTGCATAAAGTCGTCAACATCATTGACATAGGAGTAAATTGAGCGAATGATGAAATCAGTTTCCAAAACCTGAACGCTAGTGCCAGTTTGACTATTTCTCATTACTTAAAATCAGTCTCATAAATAACGAAATGTTCAACAGACTTAGAGACGCTCGCGTCCTCGGGATAGTCAATAAACGTTAGCCATCACTATAGACACTAACAGCCGGCTAAATAAGAAACGTAGGCTTCGTTATCAGCTTACACTAGTGCTTACACTCTAATAAATTTCAACTAAATACAATCAAATTATAAACTGCCGATAGTTTTAGTTTAAATACAATTTTTGAGCGCTAAAAGTATGTTGTATTACACGAAGTCAGTTGCAAGAAATGTTTTTCTTTCCGAATCTTCATCATACATGCCGTAGCTATTTATCGTAATCATATTTTTGAGTTAATTGACCTCATTTCTCGCGACAGAAAATCATGTAATCACAATATACTTTCTGGCCGTTCCAACACGACAGAAAATGGCAGTACGATGTTAGATTAATATTGCCCTTGCGTCTTAAAAGAAAATAAGCCATTGGGCCAGTTGATGGTTTTATTAGACAACACAGACACGTGACACAGTCACACTTTACAACTGAACATTACAAGACAAGATTTTTTTAGTTCACTGTAATTTGGGTGTATTAAGTGAAAGTGAACGACAGTGGAGCTGTACCTCGGGCCCTACACGTAGGTGGGGGGCGCGGGCGCGGGCGGCGCGGGCGGCGGCGGCAGCGCGCGCGCGCCCGGCACGTACTGGCCGATGAACGAGCCGTCCTCCGTGAAGCGGCCTGCCGGGGTACGGGGACGTCAATAATACAATACAGACAGAAATTCCTTCAACAATAAAAATGTTTTTTTTTTCGTGGTTAACACTTTGTCGAGGGAATATAAAAAAAAATTAGACAAAGATTAACAAGAATAAAATTGCTTTAAATTAAAAATTATAATACAATGGTTGAAAAAACATACTTAAAGCACAATAAAAGAAATTCGAGCAAAATCAATTACAAAACAAAAAAGCAAACAAAATCATACCTTACAAAACGAAACAAAACGTCGCTCGTGCAGGCAAAAGAAAAAAAGGATAGGACGGAACAAGGATTACTATCAATATTAAAACAAACGCAAAACTTATAACAAAGCACGCTAATAAACATTTAAGTAGGAAAATATTCACTCCAAATAATATCATTTATTACTTTACAACCTAACTTACTTAGAAATATTCTGTACTTAATACCTAACCTAAGCTGCGAAGATTCCTTGTGAGATATAAAATACTCAGTGATAAATCCTTTACCAGAACTATTTTTAAAATAGTGCCATAAAGACTGGACGCCCTTTTCATATTATAAATTTCCATAATTTTGTGCAAATAGATTCAAACAATTTAAAAGCTTGTTAACCTGGCAGTATACTACCAAACAAGTAAAAAAATAATACCTAATTCACAACTCAAGTTCAAAATTCTTGAACCCAATTTTTAGGGCTCCATCACTGTCATGCGTGCCAATCAAAACGAAAACTAAAAAGCTGCCTACGAGGATTGGCTATCAGTACCGGACTGTTATTTGCTCTGTGATGCAATGGCACTACGTTCTAGCTTACAAACGTAGCTATATTTGGAGCGCGCTGTGCTTTTGTTTAATGTTTACTGAGGTTCATACAAATAGAGATTTTAAAACTAAGTGCATTGGAGAAATTCTTAAAGATTTGTTAACCGAAAATGTTGGGTTGTCGCTAATTTGTGTATCTCAGTAAACAGTAAAGGTGTATGGTGGGGTGCGGGGAAGAGGAGTGGGCTAGACAAGAGTGGCGAAGGCCTGCGAGGCGGAGTCAGTCTGTCCGGTGGGCGGCGGGCGGCGCTTGCGGCCGTACTGCCCGATAAACGAGCCGTCCTCGTTCATGCCCGCTGCAACACACGTGCCGCTACAGACACAGCCACTACATGCTCACACGATAAACACTCCTTACTTAGCTCTCGTGCAGATTACATGAACATGCATTTTTCAAGTATGAGTATGTTTCTACTACATACAATTAATCGGCATCGATTTTATTCATAATTAACTGATATGCTGAATGAATTAAACGTTACAGTTGCGACATAAGACTCAAACTCGTCAATCAAGTAACAAAACAAAAATTATCATGTAAAACAAGCTATGCACTACATGAAAAATAAAACAAAATGTAAGCAGGATCTACTAAGTCCGAAATAAATCAACAATACTCAACACGATTGTGTCGGTGATATTTTTACAATTGTAAGTATGTAATATTAAAGTTTTGAACATTTCAAAACAGTTCAGGCAGAGCTTTCGTGCAAAAATATACTCTGAACACTTATTAAAAGGAAATATTAAAAAAGGTTTTTTGATACCTGAGCTTGATTCCTCGTAATACGCGTTAAGTCATCGTCACTTATTTCGGCTTAATACCTTGACATAGGGTATGTTATAGCTTGGCTCACGAGCATACCTGTTTCTCCTTCGCCGTACTCAGCCATGGAGTCGGTATCGCTTTCGGGTCCTGGCTTGGTGCCGCTGCTCATTGAGTGACGAGACTTGTTGTCAAGACTGCAATATGTAGAATGTGACTTAGAATAAATAATTACAGTTACAGAAATATTCATGAACATATGAATGTGTAAAATAAAATGTTGGTCGTAGAATATTAATAAACTTATTAATGCGTTTATTAAAATTTTTGTTGTACAGAAAAAATAGCGCTACTGGATTTTCATGAACACGTAAATTATTTATAGCAAACTGAACAATCCAATGTCAAATGTGACATTATTAAAAGTTTAAAATTCTGATGAAATTTTTTTCACCAAGAGTCACTTCGTAGGACTCCTGGTAGACTACAAATGTTTTTTCGATTCCGAGGTTCTAGACACTAAAGAATGGAAAAGTACTCCGGTGGTTTTAAAAGCTTTTTCAAGTAGAAGTTTGGCAAAGATTTCCGCCCCTTCAGGATTGAAATCCGCGAATTATAAAAAAGTTGGTGGGCGCTACATACGGGTGCGTGTACTCGTGGAAGCCGCCGTCGGCGTAGTCGCGGCGGCCGTGCGCCAGCTCGCGGTCGTGCACGTCGTACTTGCCGCCGCGGTTGCGCCGCACCACGCACACCAGCAGCAGCACCAGCAGCAGGAAGGCCAGCGCCAGCATCACGCCGATGAACCAGCCCGCCGTCGCCGTCGCGTCCTGCTCCGGCTTCACGATGGGGCCGTCTGCGGGCCAATACGCACTCACATCACCCACTAGTACAATGTAACTCACCATCTGTACTATGATTGATCACGTAAATGCTAGAGACGTTACCGGTCTCCTGTCAGTTTATGGACCAACAAAATTTGTTTGACTAATTAGACAACAAATACTAAAAACTTCATAATGATATACTTCTAAATGTTGTTTTAAAAGTGGTCAAACTATTTCAGTGCCTATAACGTCAGATACAACGTGGGCAGATTCCAAGTGGCCCAGGATAGAGCATCATGGAAAGATTGAAAACAAGCAAGAAGTAGGAAATATATGGTCAGATGCAGAACCGGGACAGAAGGAACTCAACAGATAGTAAAAAAAAAACTTCATCCATTTTTCTGATAGTCAAACTAAAGTCATAACCTCAGCATGCTTTCAAATTCTTATATTATTTGTCTATTACACTCTTGTAACATCAGTTTATTATTATCTAAATTACTTACCAATTGTGGTATCAACATCCTTAATTTCACTGGTACTGAAGTACTCTCCGTCATGAGCCGTCAACTTAACCTCATAGACCTGTCCTGGTTCTAAGCCAGTCAAGATTACATAGTCATCCTCGGTCACCTCGTTGGTCTTGGACCAGTCGGGATGCCCCTTCAGTTTATACCAGGCTACGAAGTGTGTTCCGGCGTGACCATCTAACGACGGCACCCAACGAACCAAGATATGAGCAGTTCCTTCCTTAGCGGGCAATGTTCTCGTGTCAAACACTGGGATGTCAGGCTTCGCCGTCACAACGGACTTCGTCGTCTGTTCAACGTAGTACTTGTCTCCTTCACCGGCTTTTGTTTTCGCTCTGATCTCAATACGGTACTTTGTGTTGGGCTCCAAGCCGGCGAGCTTTGCGCGGTCGAACTTAGGATCAATCTCCTTCTTTCTTTCTTGGAGAGGACCTAAAGCGGTGCCGGTGACCTTCTGGTAGTAGATCTTGTAGCCAGTGAGGACTCCGTTTTCGTCGACGGGCTTGTCCCACTTAAGGAACATAGCTGAAGAACCGATTGGGTAAACTTCGAAGGATTTTACCGTGCCAGGTTTACCCTCAGGGGTGTGGAAGCTGAGCGTGTCACTGGGAGGTCCGTTGAAGCGGCCGTTGTAAACCAAGATCCTAGCGTTATTCTTCTTGTATGGCTTGAATTTAGTGACTAATGCGCTGGAGGCGTCCGCCTTTATTAAAATTTCTTTGAGTCTGTCTTCTTCACCATCGACCCACGTCTGGATCTTGTACCCCTTAAAGTGTCCTCTCACTGTCTCTGGTAAGACAGGGTTCCAACTGAGTAAGGCCGTGGTTCCTGTGGTAACTTGTACGAGGGTGAAATTTGAGGGTGCCTGGAGGGGAGTGTCTTCACCGGACCAGCCGATGACCTCTACAGGTGTGACGTTCGATGTTCCTTTGAAGTTCACAGCAGTAACCTGATGGTTTCAAAAATATATTATTTAACAACTTGATCATCAAGTAAGAAGATAAATCATAATTATGGTGTTAGATATATTACCTTGACTTTGTAAGGCTGGAAGGTGGGCGTGTTGAGCACTGTGTAGCTGGTGAGCTGCCAGTCCCGAACCTGCTGCTCCTCCCAAGGTTGGCCGGTTATGTTCCGCCGCCACGACACCAGGTAGTAGAAGCCGGGGCCGTTGTGCTCGATTTGAGGCATTTTCTGGATACATATCATAAAAAAATATATTGTAATATGGCAAATGATATGTTGAAATACACTTTTATTTTAATATCAGTGAGAGGTATAAGTGGCAGAGGATACTGACCGACCAGGAAATAACCATGTTGGTGGGATCGGAGCCTTCGCCAATGACATTGTCGGGGTTCTTGTACGGCACGTCGGGCTGAGTGCTACACACTTCCGAGTGAGAAGACGGAGTCGACGGTCCGATCTTGTTCCATGCGCTTACCCTGCAAAAAAATATTAATTTACTGACTAATGCGAATAATTTAGGATATTGCTTGCATTATCTTGTTATTGTTATGTAAACTGTATTCACATGTTTATGATGCTTTTACTTTCAGCCTAAACTTCTACTGCTTACAAGTTACAAGAACACAGTAAAGTACTATAATAATATTTTAGCCAATTCCGGCTTTACTCCTGTGGTGTTGATGCTTTTGAGCAAGTATGTTACCTGAAGGTGTAGTTAGCCCATGGACTGAGCTGCACGGTCCAGGACGTGTCGATGGCGGGCACGTTGTCGCTGGCGAGGTCCCACGTGTCGGGCGTGAAGGTGGTGTTGTACTGGATGGAGAAGCGCAGTATGGGTGCTCGGTTGTCACCCATGGACCTCCAACGGAGTGTTGCTGTCTTCTCGTGGCATTCGATACCGTCCAGAGCTGGAGGGTTCGGCTTGTCTGGAAAGGAAATGTTTAAAGTAAGAAGAGTTTTTTAATCCTGTTTAATGCTGTAAACTTTTGCGATTTATGAAATGATGGAGCTCTCTAAGAAATTTCTACAGCATACTTATAAAAGTTTGAAGTAAAAATTATAGTGAAAGGGAAAGAATTCTTTTACGGTTAAAATTTTAATGGATTGTAAGATTTTTCCTCAATAAAAAAATCATACATATAATTGAACACCTTTTTTAGAGATCTATGCAGTCACCATAGCTGCTTTATCGGCATTTGAATTTAAGATCACACTCACCTTGCACAATAAGCGTGGCCTGGGCCCTCGCCTCATCAATCGCCGTCTTAGCGATACAAGTGTACTCTCCGGAATCCAACTCGGTGGTATCAGAGATGAGCAGCGAGTAGTCGTTGGTCATGCGGAACCGCGGCTGGTTGTCGAAGTCGATCTGCTGGCCGTCGTTCAGCCAGATGATGGAGAGCTTCAGAGAGTCGTCGGCGTTAGCGTTACAGCGGAAAGTCGCTGAGGAACCCGCCGCCACCTCGTAGGGCTCCGGCTTGTCCGTGATTACTGTGCGCTCTGTGGATTCATCGTAGTGTTAGTTTTATGTTACTCGTGTTTGTATTTTACATTTATTTTGTGTTGGAAAAATATTGGGTGTTATTTCGACTTATGTACATGGTCATTTCAACCTTATTTACACTCACTTCTTTTCTACGTGCATTGTCTTTGACGAGTAAATACCAAAAACATGATCATGAGGCCCGTATCGTACCTTAACTTCGCCCAAATTTTATATTTCATGTTATCCGTGTGGTTTGAATAACTAAGTACCACATATCATTATGTGAGTACTACACTGTACTTACTTTTAACATCAAGTGATCCGAAAGCGGACTTCTCGCCGAACTTGTTCTTGGCGTAACACTGGTACGTGCCCACGTCCGTGTAGGAGACGTCGCGGATCACCAGGTCGCCGTCCGGAGTTATGTTGTATCTGTATACCACATGGAAACATTTGTAAGAAGAGGTCATGGTCATAAACACAAAAGTAGCATTAACACTCGAATCATTAAAGAAAAGGAAACCTCCTGGTATCGAAATATTATACAAAATATGTTATTTGCGTCAATTAATGAACGAAGTCTATCTTAATCTTCTGCGTGTCAGTATCATGACTACTTCGTCTAATACTTCTTAGAAAATACAGATACCTCTTAAATAAACACAAAGGAAGCAAAATAAGTCTTTTCGAAGATAAAAGAAGTAATACAATACATCGTTAATGGATGAGACGTTTTGACATTCCATTAACGATGACCTTTATCAGGTATATACACAGCTTCCACCTTTAATCTATAAATATCTAAGTATTTAGGGAACAACCTTTGCACTTCAATGTTTATTATACCGGGAGCTATAATATTCGGAGAAAATAGGGCCGGATGCTAAGTTTAATTTTATATCCTAAAAACATTCATTTGATCCCGACTTAATTCCGCGTATATATTTCATCAAAGTAATCGGAGTTTACCCCTTACGTAAGCAAACGAAATGTAAACTTCAATTGATCCCTCTTTACATTGACTGATGACATTTGAGAAATAGTCCAATGAACTGTAAAGCTCTTTTCATGTCGCGCCGAGGGGAGACTTGAAATCCGATAATATTTTCCTCGATAAGCACGTCTCGGGGATATTTTGATATCCGATTCTTAGGAGACGTAATCTCGAGCTTGTTTGAGGAGTATGAGAAAGTTCGCAACGGGTGCGAATATATTTGTGTCACGAAATTATATATAGAATATTGGATGTGTGGTAAAAGAACACAACATATTTTTTTTGCTTTATATAAAGAATTAAATCCAACCCTAAATGTCTCTTAAAGAATCTTTTTTTGCTACAGAAACAGTCTTACTGAAAAAATACCATTTGTATACTCACTTCCCACCGGTAACGTCAACATCATCCTTCATCCATTTGACGATGGGCTTCGGCGCTCCGAACACTCTGCACTTGAGCACAGCCTCGGAACCGTCCACCCGGGTGAGGTTCTCCGGTCCTTCCTTGATTTCTGGAGGGATCGCTGCAGAAAAACAAAACAATTTATTAGTCAGGGTCATATTACACATTTGAGTATTAACAGTAATATAGAGTTGTTGTGTTTGTGATTAGCAATAGCTCTGACAAGTGCCTAAACACAATTTTCTCCAATTTTTTTTTCTGAAACAAATTCGTTAGTTTACTATCCGTTTTCAACAAATAATGCTACGGAAATTAAATTATTGATATATTAGATCAATGCAAGCCGATACTTTTTGCCCTTTGCTTAGGTAGGAACACAAATTATAAAAAATCTGTTTATTATTTATGAAACCGCTTTCGGCGCAGCAAAAGTAAAAAAAAGTATTTAGCCTCTGCGAAGTTTCATGGGGCATTCACCTGATGGGGAGCGCAACGCCTGCCAAAACAAACACAGGCCTATTCACAAATCTGCAATGCTAAGTCCTGAAAAACAGCTTCGCAAAAACATGCCTCAAATACGTTGTTTTCGGCACAAATCCGTCAGTATAACAAACATTCACATAAATCACAATAAACAAGATGCTAAGTGCATAATAATATCCGTCGGCGATATTTCTCGCGAATAGCGGGTGGGTGTGTGAATGTGTGTCGTCGGGATGTGCCTAATAGACGCACAGACGAGTGAAGACAATCTCGTAATATAGTCATGAATCTGTAAAATGAGGACGGACTGTGTGATTTGGGGTCTCGACGTATTCAATGAGAGTTATACCCTTTTCAAACATCAAAGGCCTTAATTGGGTCCTATTTGATGGCACCGAACTTGAAGTGGACTCATGGCATTAGTGTGGGTGAAGTAAATATGATGTTGCTCTCATAGAATACTTCATTGGAGATTATTTTTTGAAGTCGAGGTCGAGGAAGAGATCGGACATCATATTTGGCAAAGGAACAATGTTTAGGTAGATCTGTGTTTCCGACGACAGTGCCGAAAACACATTACCAAACTTAAAATACGAAATGAAAACATTAAGTACTCTTGAAATGTATTAATTGTATTAATTATGTATTTAATAAGAAAGCAGAGTGCTCCAGGAATCTTCCCTGATCCCTTCATTACACAAAATGTAAAAGCTCCCTACGTAATCAGAATCTGCATTCATCAATATAGGAAAATTTATGTTTGAAACGTGTCTAACAAATTATTTTTTGGATGGTCCGTTGAAGCCCGTACGCCTCATTACGAAAGGGGGAAACGATAAACCATTTTCGAGTATTACAAGCTTAATTTTATGAAAGGGAAATGAGGTTGAGTACCGTAATGATCGTCGTAACATTGGATTACCAAAACATACGTGTTATTTTGGCTGCAAACGTTTTAACTGGCTATGTGTTAAGTTCGTTGACGTGTTAATGTTAATATGAATAGGCATAAGGGCTTTTGGAAACAGAAATGTTTTGAAATACATTGTCTAAAATTGGTTCCGTGTAAACATTGTGTGTGATGTTATTTTTCATTTTATAATATTAAAGTTAAGTGTATTTTGATGTTTTTCATAATCGGGTTTTGATTTATTTACAATGTTACTAAATTAGATTTAGTATTTTAAGAATAGATTTCCCAGAATTTGTCAGGTCAAACTGAATTGACTTTTAACAAGCTTTGTTGAAACCTTAATTAAATAATTTTATTTTTCAACTGATAAATGACAAAAGGTGACACTAAAAATGCAATTATTGTGTTAAAAAAATGATATAAGTCCTAGCGGCAAAAACTTATTTGAACAAACGTTGGTGTCACACGTTTTTAGTGCAAGCGCGCTGGACAAACATTGTTTACAACATTGGCTTTGTCCGGCTTATCAGAACAGACGCGCCTCTACATCCGTTACATAACACTACACCTAGTACTCTGTAACTGTCATTCTTAATCTCAGAGGACTCAACTTCCTACTTTGTTCTCCTCATTCATTCCACTCAATCTAATATGAGTTTGTTTTAACGAAGACCTAAGAGGCTTAGCAATTTCGTCTCTCAAAATAATTTAATATAAGTCCCAAAGACTTTGTAAGCTTAAGATTAATTTAATTTGAAATTGAGGGCCGATCCTTAACAGGAATGTAAACAACATTTTCTGAGAGCGCTGTAAGGTACTTATTAGATTTTAAGCTCTAGTTAGCGCAAAACAATGTTGAATGTATTTTAAATATATTTAGGCGTACCGCTAAAAAATAATAAGGCTAAAGAAATATTGGTAACAAATAAGATTCGACGAAGACATTTTCTGAAAGATCACTTCTCAGTTCAGTCGCGAATCACAGGATTTTGCAATCGATATTTATAGATAATATGCATTCACAATGAAACAAACGATATTGTTAGACGCACATAGCTTCATGGACAATTTATTTAATAGACCAATAAAATACGGCATGAATTTGGTATAATAAGGGACAACGGGACGTAATAGGAATTTCCGATGCCACAATATTCATTGTGGATTTCGGGGGATGACTCACAATAGGTTATCGAACTCGGTTTGAGGAAAAAAATTCGGAAATTAATCCACACCCTCCGCCGCACCCGTCTTCGTAGACAGGGGCTAAATGCAAACGTTCAGGTAAACTGGGGTCTGGGGTGCTACTGTAATTTACTGTACCGTACTGAGGTTAATTGTTCAAAGATTACAAACGCGATACGAGTAAAAAAGTATGGCACTTTTTATGCCGACCTTTTTTTAATTCGTGTCGAAATGATTGAAAAGTATATTGTTTGCTGTGACAGATGTTTTTCCTTTTTTATGCCTTATAACAAGAGAAGCCATTGACACTTTTGCGACACGATAAAGGGCAGAGTATGTTACTGGTATAAAGTGAGGTTTACATAAAAGGCAGAAATTTGTAAAATCCACATTTCAATGCCTCGAGCATTGAAATATGGATTTTATAAATTTACGAACAAAGCATCGCAACCCCTTTTATTTCATTTTACTATTAATAAACTTAATCGCGTTTAAGCATAAATAAAGCTCAGCTAATCGTCAATTAAATGTGCAAAACAAATCCGATAAATAAGATTAAACCAAGCAGTTTATCAAGTAAAGCAGCGCGATGTTTTTTCTACCCCGAAGGATCTGAGTTACGCCATAAGCTCACGCTATTCAGCAATTAACGGGGGTGCAATGGGGTGCAGCTGCACAAGACCACTATATGAGAGTACAGAAGGTTTACTCGTAACAACTATGCTACCGAATGTAAACGACGCAATGACCCGTAGTAAATTGAAGATAGCAATACTTAGATTACATAGTAGTAACCTCGATTTGTCCTACTGTCATCTATACTGGGTTGTGTATCCAGAATTTCCCGGTATGGACCTTCTAAAGTGATATCCTGTATTATGATATCGACTGTATTTACACTTCTGTCGCATATTTGGAGAGTTCCGATTGAATCGTAAGGTCGCACGTGACATCGCGTCCGTTTCAACCATTCAGTTGAATCATTTGTCTTCGGATATTAAAAGCGCACCGATAAGCCGTTGGATTATCGTTCAAGATCGCTCGGACACGTTTTATCGTAGGATATGTAAATATAGGAATATCTGTAGCGAAAACTTTTATTGAAACAAGTTTATTGGAATTTACAGCAGGAAGCCCGAATTTACATTATGACATGATTATGTGGGAAAATTTTGGCAACAAGTAATGCAAGGATTCTATCCTTGATATTGAAAGGGATAAATTCGATAGCAAGGATCTAAAACGTATCTACCAAATCGACCCTGAAGAATACAAACGTCATGCGACCGGCACGATATTGTAAAAATCGATACGAACTGACTTCACGTAGCTCCGCGGTGCAAAGGTGGAGTGACAAAGCAAAGTTAGTTATGAACTAGCACCGCTCTGAGAATAAAAATACTAATAGTATACTATCTAAGATAAGCTACCTTCTATCGCAAATATCATAATTGGTCCAGTCGTTTCAGCGTAAATGACGCGTGGTGGCTTTTGTGTATGTTTGATGAATATTCTCTTTTCTAATCAAAAACAGAAGTTTTTGTATTCTAATTTGTATACTAAGGATATCAGGGACTTGGGTTGTTCACAATAGACTAAACAAAATTGTATAAATTTAAATAAACTTCTACTCAAAAAAGTAATCTAAAATAAACGAAATTTATAAAGTTTTGTGTAATCGTTATCTTGAACTTAAGATGTTTTCTCAGAAACCGCATATTAACTGTACAATGAATTCATTTGTTTCACAAAAGGCATCACAAGAAGCTTGTTTAAATCAAAACCTGTCCCAAACATTTAGGAGTTCTGCTCACGCCATGAAACAAAAAAAGGGCATGAATAACCACTGAACATCGATCTCATGCTGGTATCGTACCGATCTTGTTTACTGCTTGTTTTATGCACAATAAACTATAATAACGTATGGCCGTTAATACTAATTGCATTACTCTTGCGCAGACAGGCATCATGTAGGGTGGGCTTCTGGTTAAACAAATGTTAAATGCGGTACTAACTACAGCAAAACTATATCTATCTATTTCGACGACTAGCAAAAACATGTCACAACAATCACACGTACGTTGAAACAACCACCACAAAGTAATTGCTTCACCCTCATAAACCCTCTTCGTATTGCCCGTTTGTGGTTGTGGGTTCGCAAATTAACACATGAACTTGGGATAATGTCTCAACCATACGAATTTGCCTTAAATCTCCGGAATCATGGACTATATCATTGCCAGCAACGATCACGGCTCAGGGGAGTTGTTTAATTAAGGCACAAAAGAGTAAAAATACGAACGGTTGAAATCACAATTTACGGCCAGGAGAGCTTTACATAGTAATAAAGCTTAAACATCAGCAGTTTCTCTTAATTAGGGGTGAACGGTTGGATGCTGTATCTGTGTGTCAATACTGCAGCGGTTGGGTCGGGTCGTCCCGGGCTATCTAGGTCATGGCTGGGTCCTGCGTAATCCCAGATCACGTCATACCTATATTTCGCACGGAGCCGGAACTCGTACAGTAACACTGCTGAATTTTACAACAGGAAATATTCGTTGTTTACTTGGCACTCGTTTTAATGGAAGACAAAGAGGTTTTAACTTTTCCAGGCGGTAATTTATCATCCTGATCTGAAGTTTATATAAACTGGATTTCTCTAAAGGCAATTCACTTTGTCTACTCAATCTTTTAATCCTATCTACCTAATTAAAAGTTAAGAGGATCTTTTTTAGCTCTTAGAGATACTGAAAAAGGTTCATAGTATCAAGATTAAATATACATTTTGAAACTCTGTCTAACAATTCGAACAAATCAATTACCTTAATGCAATGTCCGAAACTTAAAAACGATGTTATAAAAATGCGTTCTTACTGTAAATGCGTCGCGTTAAATAATAACAGATAAGATTTATTGTGCTAATCTAATTAATTAAGCCCTTTTACTACTATTACACGATGGTCACGCGACCGAGTGGTCACGCCTGACTTTATCGAATATAGGAATAACCGCCTTATCTTCTTGTTCATAAGGGTAATTTTACTTTGTGTTTCAAAATATCGTGATGTTTCAATTTCTTGTAACGCGCGTTTCACTAGAAAGTATTTTTGTAGACAATAACTAAAAAACAAAACAATTTTTAAGCTAAGTATCTGTTTTTGTTATTTGCTAATTTTGTTAATTGCTTTTTGACAGTTGATTATACAGAAAGATATAGAAAATTGCATTTGAAGACTGTGTAATTCAAAATCGTTATCGCTTACAACTTAGTGTGAGAAGATTTAGAAATCTATTAACGTGATTCTTGATTAATAGAAAAGAAGTAGTTTTTATACACCGCGATTTTTTAGTCGTCTTACAAAAGCAGCCCAGTTCATGTATCCAATGACTAGAACACGTTCATGATAAAAAATAGGTATTTATGAGCTGGATGCGAGAAGCCGAAAATCGATCTCAGTGGCGTGCACTTGGAGAGGCCTATGTCCAGCAGTGGACTTCGATAGGCTGATGATGATGATGATGATGATTTATGAGATTTGAATAAATTTTAAATGCAATTTTTATTCAATATTATGATGCAATTCGTAGCTTATTAGAAACACAGCTCTGTTGCAAGCGCGGTCCGATCCTTGTAACAATGGTGAGGGGCGCGGGCGGCGGCGTTTTATCATTTTTAAGAGTATATTTCAGATTTCTCTTGTTTAATTTTTATTCGTACTTACTATCTTAGTTGATGATAAAAAAATAATAATCGCGCCTTATTTTACGTCGGATACATGATCTGGGCTGCTTTTGTAAGACGACAAAAAAATCACCGTGTATAGTTCGACTATTCTGGACAGCATTTTTATTATATGTGACATTTTCGTATAACCGTCTTTTACTGGGTAACTTGCAACTTAAAGTTTTACTCCTATATTAAAATCTTCTAAACACTCAATAGATAATTTCCTATAGTAAACTACATCTAAAAACATGAAATAATAACTCCAATATCAGACCACTTTCTTCTCAACCCGGTCAGGGCTGTTCGAACACTTAAGATGGTAGTCAGATACTTATAACGACACAGCGTCGCATACTTCGCATTTTATAGAGTACCATCACATCACACTTAAGACTCAAATGAATTAACGTCTGGCCGTGACATTGCATTATGTGGTCACCAGTAAATGAATGAAGTTTAATAGTGTTGTATGCGATAGTTAGCGTTAACTTGGCAATTGACTTTTATAAGACGACATGAAGATTATGATGACTATCATATTCTCATTATACGTAATAATTACCCACGGACTGATTCGAGAGGCTTTTCGTATAAGATAACAAGTTAAAAAAAACATAAGAAAGTCAACTATTCCATCCTGCAAATCCAAACCGTTCTCTATGCAAGCAGAAACTCAGTAACTACATATTGAGTCTGCATCCCCAAACGAAGGCAGGAAACGAGACCCTTAACAGTTCGGCAAATAATCGATGTAGCTCTCCCCTACACGATGTTGTTTATATAGAAAATCGATAGTTGTGTTGCGGGACATCCCTACATAGATATACAAGGATAGATCACGTCAGTACAACTAGTTATTGGATTGAGGGAAGACGTGATTAAAGTAATTGAGAAATATTATTTTACTAAATAAAGGTTACACTCGTAGACGACTGAATGAGAAACTTTAAATATTCATAAAACAGAATTTTGAAAGTCATTAATTTTCAAATAGCTCCTGAAATGTTCGTACATCTTTTTACAAAACTTGAAACTTAACACTTTTGTAAAATTGTGTACCTTTACTTCACTTTATTTGTGTAAGGGAAAATATTTACGCACTTCATTAACACGCAACCGGCACATACACGAAGGCATAGCTGTAAAGTTTTCAAGCAGCGGAACGAGAAGGGGTCGCGTACCACCAGACCGTTCTTTCTTCCTACCTCAAGGAAAGAGGGTGGAATGTATAAATAAATAACTAATATTACACCTTCCACAAAGTTTATACCTCGCAGAAATATGAAAGTTTCACAATCACATCCATATTTATATCGTGTTAATGCAATGGAAGCAGTGAACTGCGAGTCGAGAAAAGTCAGCTCTACTTATAATAGTTAATGGAACAACTCCCACCCCATTATGCACAGCAGACCGACTGTGACCTTTGGAGAATAACTTTTTACCCCCCACATAATAAGATTTATTCACTGTATTCATGAGTTCATCTACTAGTCCACTGGGGAGAATGCCAACTGGCAACATTCAAGAATATTTTTCAACTATAAACCCACTTAAATAAGGTTCAATTTGGAGTTGTTTATACGAGTTTATATGCTGTATTACAGTCATAATTAACTATGAGTGACAGTTTATGGTGGCTGAGCTTTGTCGTTTCCTTATAAAAGTAGGAGAACAAAACTTGTTAGGAGCGGAAACGGCGCGCAATAAAACTGTATTCTTTATTCAACTTGTTCTGCTAAGTTGTAAGTTTGTTACAAACTGCAGAATCTGTATCGAAGGCAAAAGTTGTTTATATCAAAAGTTCCAAATATACAAATAAAACTACGTAGGGAAGCTTTAGAAATGAATGTAAGAAACATCGAGTTTTATGAAATATAGTTATACAATTCCATTTTATGCCACACTTCTGAACTCGTGCATCTAATATAAAATTACCTCGAGTTCTTAGTAACGCATTGTAACAGTGTAGCAAGTTTTATGACCTAACTCAATATAAAACACATTAGAGCCAGTATGGAGCATAAAATCTAGGACATCTGCCGGCGTCGAGCCGGCGTTGCAGGGCGCCGTCTCCGGAAGACCATCCACTTTATAATGTTTCTTGTACAAACTATTTGCTTGTAAGTAGAGCACAGTTATGCGAAAGTAAGACATATCTAGAAACGAGAGTTACATTGACTCGAGGATTAGCTTTCGTTGTGTGACTAGATAGTATCGACTAGTTTCTTGCTCGTTGTTTTATTGAGGGGACAGATGTGGCGATAAGTTTGCCGTCATCTGCTTATGTTGGTACATTACCCTAACAACATTTGCAACACCGACGATCTGCGTTGAAATTTCTCAACAGTCCTCTAGGATGGCTACAATACTGTATTTGCACTGGTACGTAACAATCAAGAAATCATTTGCCAAACATGATGTTAATATGCTTGAACCCGTGACTGTACCTACCATATCTGATTTTATCCATAAACAGATACAATCTTATTGAATCCGAGACCGACTGAAAACACGAACAATTGAAAAATCAATCAGAATAGTACTTACATTGTACATTGATGTAGACATCCTTATACACGTAGCCGATGGAGCTGGTGGCGTTACAACCGTAGTTGCCAGTATCCTTCTTGACGAGGTTTGTAATAGTGATGGAGTTGCCGGTGACCTGCCGGCGCGGGTTGGGCTCGGCCTGCTCGATGGGCTTGCCGTTGTGGATCCACGTGATCTTCGGGACCGGAGTACCGCCGGCCTCGCACTTTATCTCAGCGGTCTCGCCCTCCGCTAGGTTCTGGATTTCTGGCTCAACGGTGAAGAACGGTGCGGCTAAGGAAGAAATGAGAATATATTTAGTTGTGTTCAAATAAGTTAAGTTTCTCAATCCAATCAAAAATAATTCTAAAAACTTTGAGATGTCTGACGACTTTTCACTTCCTGTCAATGCAAAAAACATTTTTACTTTCAATGCAAAAAAACATTCTACTATAATGAGTCCACACTAGTAGAAAGCAATCTCTAAAACATATAATCGTTTTAAATACGTGTAATAGTTTCCTAGCAGCTAGACATTTAAGAGCTCCGCACCCTAGCTTAATTACTATTCCATCTCAGACGTCTTTCCTCCATTAGCGACAAGAACTAACAAGGTGCGTGTGCCAGTCTAAGTAATGTGCTTTTGATAGCACGTTATATCTGTAATTAAAAACACAATTTGTGCAAAAACTAGGCTGGATGCCTAGTTTTTCCCTTTTGCCTAACTATAACCTGCGTTAATTCTGACAACTTGGCTCGAAGCTATTAGAGTATAATCTTCATATAAGCCTTACATATCTATTACACATTCTATACCTTTTATAGTTTTTATTAATAGAATTACGTGTAAAATGATGTCAGACTTGTTGACCTCAGAGGATTTATTTTCTTACATTCACTCGAGTATGGACTAAACAAAGACGGAAAATGTCCATGACACAGACTTGTGACTTGAGAACTAAAGGTGCTGCGTATTATTTGTTAAGTAAGCTTTAAAAACCAAAATAGAAAGAAAAGCTTTAAAAGCCAAGTACATATTATGTATATCTCAGATTAAAATCAACATCATAAACGATCCATACAAACTTATATCTTTGTTCATAGTCAAGCATGCCTAAGCCTAAGCCTGGCCTCATTGAGACGTAAATTAATGGACTAGAATTGAAAATCGATATGACCTGACAACTAATGTAGTGATAGAGTACAGTGATGTTATATAATTAGGTTGCTTCGACCGTATTTTTACCTTAGGCCAACCGCAACAAATAAAACTCTACGTTAAAAGATGCAATCATAGATCGCAAATGCACACTGACATAATACAAAACTATTATTTGCCGTAGAGTTCTTGTCCTGTTTCCATTCCTTCCATTTTCAATTGTGTCGTATTTTAAATTACTCTACGTCTCGAATACCGTACTCGTGTACCGGCAACAATGCCTGTGGCGATTACGCGAGACTGCATGCTACAGTCAAGTGCTCACAATCTAGACGAATTGTTGACGAAACGCAAAATGGAGAGGAAGCACAGACGCGGGAAGCCTCCGGCTTTCATATACCTTCCTTGAGGACACGTTTGCGGAAATTTAAAAAAGAAAACTGTAGCAGTTTCGCTTAAGTGATGTGAAGAGTCGGAAAATGGTGACGTTCTTTTTTTATATGGCTTTGGCTACATAAACTGTTTTTTTACATTTTTGTAAGGAAGAATGAAAATCGTTAAATATTCATAATTGATAAAAGCATATTTAAAAAAAAAATGGGTAATACGACTTCATAAGCTGGTTAAGTAGGAGTTAATCTTGTAACCAGTTTTAAAATATGAGTCAGGATTTCAGCAACGCACATCAAGATTTAAATCCGATGATTCATATGTAAATCTCGAAGATGCATTAGAAAAGCGATAATAACAAGACAGTGATTTCCTTCATCCGTTTACCTCAATCTGCTTCATGCTGCCGATTGTTTGTATCACTCATATTCGATCATACAAAACAGACTATTATAAGCCCAGCCTCAAAACTTCACGACGTAATAAAAAGGGCCCGGCGTTTATCAAACATACGGGAACTGGGTTACCGAGTTATTTGCGTGCGTGACAAGTGATTACGTCATATGACATGCACTGGCAGAGGACACGAGGATATTTCAGTGGTCATCGGAGTGACCACTCCGGTAGGAATTTAATATTCACAAAAGACGTGACTCTATGTTTATTGAACCTGTTCTTCCAAATTGTCCTAAATGAAGCTAGTTAAAGGGATCGTTATAATGCTTGAGCGAGTAATATATTTTATAGGCCTGGCAAGGAAATAAAACCTGCTATTAATCCTAAAAATAGTTTTCGGGTGTTATAATGTGCATGCCATATGCTTTGGACAGAATGGATCGGTGACGTCATTGAACCGAATCAGAACGGCAAGGAATTCGAGCTGAGCGCCTTACCAGTATTGTTCTTTAATTGTCTTTGCATTTGATTATAAGAGCATCAAATGAGAAAGTAGGTGACCGAAACGAAAATTCAAAATTTCTATGGAGTACATTTTCTCTTCCGCTTGTTATAAATTAAAAGCAGGGCAATAGACAGCTGACTTTAAATAAACCTTTTTGTTTAGTAAATTCCATTTGTATTCTATGTGTGATGCTATTTACTTAGTATCCTTTTTCTAAACTTAACTATGCATTTCATTACTCATCATATTTGCATAATATGTCACGTAGCCTCCATTACAGATTTAATGGCATCTAATATTCCCGAACCATAAATAATTATGTTTTAATTACGAACGCAGCCAAACTTTATAAAGGAAAGCGGAAGTGACGTACATGACACAATTACCGTGAATAAAATTATGGCTTATGGCACCGCCCTTGCAAAGTAACATTTACAATTAGCATTGCGGAAATAACGTAGTATTTATGAAGGGAGGCTTTATTTGGCACAATGTCGTCTTCATTCTCTATTGGACGTTACCAGAATAATTAGACGCCTGGCCTTAGTGATACCTTTAAAGCAACACCTTCACGGTTGTTTAAAGACTCATTCATCAATTAAGATAGTTGCATAGAGATACATAGCATAGAATTATATTAACTCAGAAATCATATGACTACGGTAAGTAACAAAATCGTTGACAAGTGTATCATAAAAACGTGGATAAGCACGTGCCTGACGGAACCATTCGTTTGGACAAGCGCAAGTTATGTAATCCTGTCTACCGAACAAATTAAGGAGCTCACGACTCTATTGTAAACGGCCACAACGAAAATAGCTTATTCAACACCAAAAACATCTCAGACTCAACAATGAACGAATGCACCGAGTGCTGGTATTTTACAAAATCTCTGAACGAAATACTTGGTTTAAATTGAACCAAAATACTAATACGTTTTCATTGACACAAAAAAGGAAGGAAGGATGAAGTTAATTTGCCGTTTTCGTAGTGCAAACTCAAAAACAGAAACTTTCTGGCATCTTTTAGATAGTTTTGAATAGTCCTTACCTTCAATATTGAGGAGTATGGAGTAGGACTGCGCAGTGCCGACACCGTTGCTAACTTCGCAGGTGTACGTGCCCTGGTCTTCATAAGTAGGATACCGGATGACGAGCGTCTTGCCGTAGTTGTCCTGAGTAATGCCCTGTGATGACAAAATGCTGCGACCGTTCTTCTTCCATACGATTTGAGGGAGAGGCCTAGGAGAAGATGATTGGTCAAAATAAGGAATTCATTTTAATGGGAGTTTAAGGAGGGTTGATCAATACAATAAATCGTTAATGATGATGTTCAATCAAAAACATAAGATTTTTGGCAATTGAAAGTAGTTAATCACAAAAAAAAAGTATTACTTCTCTTTTGTAATAAATAAAGCGTTATCTTCGCTATGAATGAATAAAATAATTCTGCACCTATGACTCCTGGAGCCGCCTTGATAAGAGGCATTTCTGACGTTCACATATACACTCGAAAGAATGAAGACGACTATTCTATCACTTAGCAAAAATATAAGGAATGTAAACTGTTTATAACATACGATGAAAAGGTCCTTTGTAATGACACATTCTGTTATTTTTATAAGCTTAGGCATTTATTGCGTGTGGTCACGTTGTGGTATTTTATTTACGCTTTTAAAACTGTTTGTAAACTATTTGTGTAGCTTTCAACAACTCCAAAAGAGGTTTTCAAATCAACAGTATGTTTCTTTGTGATTTGAATAATTAAAACCCTTTTACATCGGGCAGGCAGAGCGGGAGGCGAATTAACGGCACGTATGTAATTCGATAGCAGAGAGAAAAGCCCACTCGCGGCCACTCATGCACGCGTAGCGGGGGCGCAATAGGTCAGAACCTGCGCGTACATATAGGGCTGCCATTTACAACTGTATTTACATAGCTCTGGTTAGCACTGGAGCCTGCGTAAACTAAAAGGATTGAACAATTTTGTTTTTTGTTTCAGAGTAGAATTAGCTTAGGCATAGATTACGCGTAAAATTTGAAGCCGATACTGTAATTAGGGTTGTCAAACTTATGTGACACTTTGAAAAAATATTTTCCACATACAGAAGTTAAATAAGAATACAAGATTTACAACTTAAAACGTTAATTTTAAGATATCTGGCTAAATGTAAACAATCAATATTAGTTTTTAACAGTGTCTTAAAATAACCGAATACAGTGACTGGAAGCCGGTGCCGCCAGTGTTGAAATGAGCATATCTATCAGCAGCTAGATGTGAGACAGCCCTAATGACATTGTCGCAAGCGCGAAATCAACGAGTTTAACCTAAAATCTCGGGTTACATGTAGAATGTTTGACGTCTATAGACTTGGGATCAACTTGGACACATCGAATGTTTGATGCGTTTCGACAGCTTGTGAATAAATGGTAGATACGAAGCAATTTGGATTTCATTGAATTCTACATGAATGAAGTCTATTTCTGTTTAGTATATTGGCTGAACGACTAAACTGGATCATACTTTCATACTCAGAATTCGTCATTACGATATTACATTTGTATATTTCGTTGTTTGTAAATGCATGATTTATTGTGGCAGAAATAATAAACTATTTAAATATAACCCCTACACACAAATGCATGCACCGTTTAATATTGTTACATTGTGTTTAAAACGATTCTTGTCATTGTAAAGTGCATTGCACCGCGTGTACGTAACGCGCTAATCCCGTTATGTCGCCTCCACATAATCCTTTTTCCGAGGCAAACAATGTCCTGCGTTAGCAATAACGTGAACTGTAACAACCAATACTGCCTGCGTATATTCACGACTCTATCCTAAAAGAGTATGGGCAGAAGTCAGATTTTTTTTTTATAAATAGCGAATATCGACGACACATTCCCACATTACGTGTTCCACACACAATAATACTGGCAAAGATTGCGTGCCGGTTACGATTAAAAGAATGATATATCTATCGATTAGCTGACTCTAAGAACTGAGACAAGGCTAAAATGAGAATTTATGATCATACATTTCAAATTGTCATCAAAATCAAGATAAATACCCTTTCTACGACTTCTTGCCGAAGCATCTTTTTTCTAATTCATATTTAGAAAAAACAGTTCTAAAATATTACAAGTGAAATACTCACGTTCCTCCATAAATACAATAGAGCTCGACTCTCTTCCCTTTAAGTGCTTTCTCTACCTTTCTAGTAGTGTACTGGCGCACAGGGTCATGCCTGTTCAGAGTCGGGGCGATACCCGTCTGAGTCACCTCCAAATATATCTTGTTACCGAACTTATACTCATTCCTGAATATGGAGTTAGCAGTACAAATGTAGGCAAAGTCTACGCTAGCATCGTAGCGAGTCACGTTCGAGAACCAAAGGTTTCCTTCAGGGTCGAGGGTCATACGTGAGTTGTTGATTGTTTTGAGTTGTCCCTGATCGCCTTGCAACATCCAGTATACTTTGGGCTTGGGATGACCGTCGGGCGGTTCGCAAGTGAGTTTGAATGGTTTCCCCTCCTCTGCTCTCACAACTTGCTGGCTGTCAGTTTCCTTGAAGGAGTTGAGTTCAGCGCGTCGCACGAAGACGCTGTTGGAGGCGGCGGTACCCCACTCGTTGTAGGCGAAGCACTGGTACTGTCCGAGGTCCTCATCGCGCGGCTGGCTGACCACGAGCGTACCTCGGCCGGACTGCTGCGAGATACGGTTGTCATAACTCGTGTATTCGAACGCCTTGCCGTTCTTGATCCATCGGTACCTGTATGACAAAACAAAACGATATAGATCAGCTTTTCACTTCCTTCATTTCTTCATCATTAAAATTTGTTAATATGTTTAGATTAACGTCCAGTTTATATTGACTACTAATTATTAGGAAAAATATCAACAAGATAATAGGAAATCAATCAATAATTTATAACCTTGGCTTAGTAAGTAACTTTAAAACCTTTATTTAAATAAACATTACACTCGCAGAAATTATTTTTAACTGCAATTATTAAATACTTTATGACACAACATGCAGTAAACAAGTTATTAAATAATCAATCGTGTGCATACGCGGTTTTGTGGTCCGTGGGGAAATGATAACAATATCGTTACCAGTAGCCAGTGCCCAGTAGCTATGTATTAGTTGTTTTAACTAATCAGTTAGAGCTTACAAATAGAATTATAAAAATCTATTCACATAAAGGAAACGCTGTACATGGGTACATGTCTATTGTGTATTTCGTGTTTATTACAAAATGTTAGAACACAAAAATAACTTAATACTAAACCCACTTAGTTCCTACCCTTCTTTTATATTGTCCCTATTAATAATATTCCACATTGATGTGAAATGTTAACTAGGTATATGTCATACTTGCAAGAACCGAACGGGTGCATCGATCGCCGGCCTAGACTGGCGCTAAATGTTAGGAATAGTTCACCAAGCGCTTTTAGTATGTACGACCGAAAATAACATTTTACCGTTTTCATAATACATTTACCGTAATGCACACTTATTGACAGACACAGTTCCAGTAATACTATTGTGTATCAGAACACATTGTTCCACAATTATCCTGCGGTTTCATGTGTAACCTAATTAATTTGAATTAATTTTCATTGTTATTTTTATACATTGGTTTTCCACATGAAACTATGAATGAAAATGTATTTGAGTAAAGTAATGGACAATATCCTACCAATATTATAAACGCGAAAGTTTTTAAGGTATGGATGGATGTTTGTTACTCTTTCACGCAAAAACGACTGAATGGATTTCGGATTTGATGATCCCGTGGGTCAAATAGTAGCGGGCGGAGGCGCTGACATCAGCTAGTTGAACATATATGCAACATACTATCACAATTTTACCTTCTCGGTTACGAACTAGCATAAGGTAAGCCTCAATGATACATCCTAGCAAAACTGATAAAATGCTTGCAATCTCAATCTGTAACAATAATTAATAACGATACCTGTATTTTGTATTTAATATCCGTCCGGATATGAAAAAGCCAACGACCTGCAATGTTTGCAAATCGTAAAAGGGAACTAGACAGTAGTTAACCCACTTCGAGCGTAAACACATTTAGCTAAGTGGAAAAATTGCGTAGCGAGCGCTCGGAAAACCGAGGCTGGATGGAGCCTGCTGTATTTTACTGATATGAAGAATAAAAACCAGACGAATGAAAAGTTTTCTGCTAACTTTAAATTAGACTCACTTTTTCTGTAAAAGTGGGAAAAGTTATACTGTATGTTATGTTAATGTAAACATGTTGAATTTAAGTTACAAACAAGTGATATGAAAAAATCAATAGTACATTTTTGCCAGGTGTGTAACACGCGTTACACGAGCCTCATCATTTGAGAATCAATCACTTACTTTCAGAATGAACTAATGATTGAGTCATTATTGAAGAGAAACCTTAGCTAATCTAGACAAAACGAAAGTTAACGATATTCCGACGTTAGTATTCAGTGTATTTAAATCTATTTGAAGTCGTGACTAAAATGAACTTACAAGTAAATCATTAACATTCACATTTTGAATTCAACGATAAGAATTTAATTCTTTACAGAAAAACTATTAGATAAAAACTTTATAAAAAAATATCTATGATCTACAGAAAAAAAATCATCAAAGAATGTTTAATTTAAAACTTAAGCTTATATTACCTTTTCCGCGGTACAAATCTAGAACATTTTGTATCGGTCAGTTTCCGTTAGAGAAACAGGTTCTAAAGTGTTGTCATTTTACTACAAAATGCGAGTTATTCATACATGACATAATATCCGAGTGTATCGCCGCCATGAGATGACTGCATCCTTACCCAAGGCTGACTCACGACATCAATTATTCATGATCCCGCATTTATTTACTTCTAATTTATCTATCTATGGCCAGTCGATGAATGGGCCGTTTATTGCGGTTTATATGTTTTTGTCTTTAATTAGTACTAGGGAGAATATTTTGTTACAATTAAATCTATAAACATTTGAGGATTAAAATAACTTTGATTCACAGAAGACTGTTTACTTTGCACAAACAGGAAATTAAGTCAAACTATTCATTCAGAATTCTCTCTAGATTGAAACTTGATTTGATTTCTTTCGCGGCGTAAACGAAAGATTTCTACCAATGCAACCGGTACAAGAAAATCGTATGTATCTGTAGGGCAATGTTAACAAAAACCGACGCAAACTTGCTCCACCAAGCTTTTAAGGCCAAGGTACTGCGACTACAAGATAATTTATATGAACACTATCATTATAAAACCGTTATCTACTGCGGGTCATTGATTTCATTCGCTACAAATTATTGTAAATCACTTGATATAGTGTAGCTTGTTTAAACTTGAGAATACCGTATTTATGGTAGCTATATACAACGTCTGCATATATGTAATGTTATAGAACTGCTTGATCGTCGACTTAGTTGTAAAGGGTACAAACTTTATCATAAACGTCGCCTGCCAGTTTTAATTTATAATAGGAATAAATTTAATTAATTGTTACGATTGCTGGTGTCATTGTTCGTCCTGGGGAACCCCGGACCATTCATCGCAATTCGCACCACACATCATAATCAAGAATTGCCTAGTAACCTTTAAAAAAATCTTATCGTCTTAATTAGCATATGTATTTATTGTTGGGAAAGTACAAATTTTGACCGACACGTTACTGCAAAACCCAACAAACAGACAGAATATAGAACGTTTATGAAAATTGAGGTGCCAGTTATAATTAAGTAATTTTAACTCTTGACAGTTGAAGACAACAAAAGCTTAAAAGTACATACATATATCAATGGCTTTGTCATAGAATTTAGTTTAGTTAGGGCGTAAAACGAAGACGAGGAAGTGATTTAATCCCTGCTGAGCTTTTAAAAGGATTTTACGGTAACTATAGTTCTCAATTTACACATAAGCTTAGAAAAAATGTTGGTAAACGGTGGTTAACCTCACGTTATTGTGGTTAGTGTTATGGTAAGTCAAAAACACATTCAATACTATTCCGGGGTTTAGAATCGTAAATGCTATTCCACAAACCAATTTTTGGTAAATGAGTCATGGTACTTTATAATTTGAGATTTGTGTCAGACACAAGTCAATAGGTCACTTTAGCCATAAAATGATAATAGAACTATGATAAATCTTACTAATATACTGAAAATAACAAAATGAGTCAATTCGTTTGTCACTCAATCACAGTGCATGCAACGGATGAAACATACGGGAAATTGCGTCACGGTAAGGATAGGTATGCACTAGATACTATCTCGATTGAAACTGGTTCCCCTGGGAAATCTACTAAAGTGTACTGCTGTGTTCCCCATAGTAAAACTAGCAACTCCTTCTATCCCTAAAGGGCTGAGGATTCGATCTCGGGAATTCTCAGATCATGTAAACATTTTATTAGTCCTGGTATAGCTTGAAAAACAGCTACCTGGGGACCTTTTTCGATGTATGTAACATCGTATAACCATTGGGTATCGCGGTGCTGCCGTTTTTCTACAAGGCCGATATAACTGTACGATAAGAGGGTTGAAAAAGGAAAACCGTTGGCATTTTAAAGCGTTTTACGAAAAACGGGAATTTTAACCAAACGCGTTGGTCCGCTAAAGGGTTTTCGACGAACAGCGAAGGATTAATGTTCTGTCATTTTGTTGCGTTTCAGGCATCTAACCCGGAATACCCAGTTTTCTTTACCGACGTTAACAACGGTCTCACGCCGCTTGGTTTAGTAGATGACGTAATTTCCTAAAGTCTGATAAACACAAACTTTCGCATTTACAGAAAATAGCAGAGTAAACTTGCACCATAAATGCAGCAAACTTGCTAAGCTTTTATATTTGATTTCTTTCGAAAGTATTCTGTTTTGCAATGACCTTCGTGCCATAGGAGAATATGAAAAATATTATCTACAAGGCCAGATTAAATCAATTCATGACAAAGTTATCGTTCAGTTTGCCTTCCACATTTCATTTAGAACTCGGATGAACTTAAAGCTAGTATTTGAGCAAATCTAAAAATAACAATAACACCTAAATTAGTCATGTTTTCTCGGAAAGTAAGTGTGTGTGGCATAATTTGCATTTATAACGAAATAGAAAAAAAAACTAATTCATTTACAGTTCTGTAACCCGCTAAATATTGTGCCAAGGGTATTCTGACATACACTATTGTCTTATGGATAAACAAAAACTATATCTGTATTTTAGTTGGAGACTATATAGTATATACTTTCTTACTCTTTGGCTTTTTGAGACATGAAATACAACTACGTGAGAATACTACGAAAAATGATTATCGTAAAAATAACAGTTAAGATCTGCTAGAAATAGCGATGTAGTCGAATAATTTTAGTAACGTAGTTACTTTTGTCAACAGCATAGAATTATAGTATATTATAGAACTAATAGTATAGAAATTGATCTCAAGAACACATGTGTCGAAATATAATCTTTACTTCCTAACAAATATGTCGCTTAATTCCGGTATAAACATAATAATTCGAATATTCTATTAATATGCTTAACATTGCGGGATTATTAAAAATATAAACGCGCGGCTGCCATAATGATCTCAATCATAACATAATTTAACTGCTCAACGGCCTTTCTAACGAGATTAAAGTATTTTCGGAAGTTCAGAAATCAACAGGTCAACGTAATTCTCACAGTTATACACTCGGGTTTATGAATGATTCTATTTATATTCTCATAATAGGACAAATTAAGTAACTACTTATAGGCACGCAGGGTAATTTAAAGTACTAAGTATGAATAAAAGGATAATCGAACGTTTTACGGGCATGGACGGCGTTGAAGCTATTATATTTTTGCGAAAGGACAAGAGCATCTGACCGAGTTAGGATATCTTGTTTCAGAGTGTTGATAAGATCATGTAACACGTTCATGAACATGATTCTCTCAAGGGTTATGACAATTCTGAGATGCACAGATGCAGTCTAAATTAGGATGCTAAGGATGGAACTAGTCCAATGTCATTTATGTTAGGTTTTCCGCGAAGGATATAAATACGAATATATGCTTTGGATTAACTAACCTTTATTTATCTTATAAGTTATGTTTCGCAAAGAAAAAGGAGTATAGTAGAAGAGCAGGCTATAAGACTGATAAAAATATATAATAGCTACTGGTATTCTTGCTAGCGCAGTTTGAAGTTATTCGTTCATGTGTTGATCGATCGTCTTAAGACGACCTTACGTAAACACAAAAGGGGTTTCACTATTCTTTTTGTACCACAGCAAAAATACTCGCTTTTGCATCAAAACGAACAGAAGTTGATTAAAGTTAACAAAACTAATCTCCACACATCCACACATAGGCGTGTCATAAAAGATTCACACACAAGCTCTCAACCCACTATCTACTACAATAACAACAAGGTGACGTACTTAGGTGCCGGTTCGCCTTCAGCCTCGCATTCGATGATGAACGGCTTGTCCACCTCGCCGGGCTGCGCCACTTGGAACAGAATCTCCTCTTGTGTCGGCTGTTTCACGATCTTAGGCGGTGACGTCACTGGACACAAAATAAATTAATGTTGTATGTTATAGGCTGCGTAGTAGATCGGAAGTAGTCAATTAGTAAAAATTTTGAACATGTTTACAAAACATCGTATATTGGTGATTTTCATTCAGTGATCTTTGTTTTGATAATTCTACGCATTTCTCACTCGTGCATATAATTAATATATTTTTAGACTTTAATTTTAGACATTACCTAACAAAATTTTCGCAAAAATATTTCTTTATTTCTTATATCTCGTAAAATCTCTCTTTAAGCATAGGTATTTGAGTAACAGGTTTTTATTTCACTTTTTCTGTGATCCCAACAGTGATGTTGCAGGTCATAAAAACATAAAATTAGTAAGCACCTTGACTTACTCCACAAAACTGATCATTTATGAAGTAAAAATGCTTTCATTTGTTTTAAATGTCAAGGTGTAACATTGGATAGGGTCACATTAATTTTACTCTCTACAATACAAAAATACAAATATAGGTACAAATAATAAATTAAAGAGCATACATGTTTGAGACTTATTTGCAAAAGTGCTTTGAAGCTAAATTGCTTATTTCATTTGGAGTATTAACCTTGGGATTGAAATAAAATCTTCATATCAATATTAACAGTCATATTTTGTATTATAATACTACTGTTTAATATTAATGTCTACTTCTAGTTATACTTATTTAGTACAACACACATACTATATGCAAATATATTAGTGTAACTGCCACAGGAATTTATTTCTCAATCTATCGCGGACAAAGCATGTTAGTTGCGATATAATCTATTTGGCTCTACTCCCAACTTTAACGGGAGCCCTACACACAACCTGCCAATGTTTAATAGTAGCCCTATGCTCTGCCAATAGTAAACTATAAATGTCATGTGATATGACAACAATACATACAAAATGAAAAATTATGTAAATGTCTGACTCAAACTTTGCATACAAAAACAGTAGATTCTTTGTTAAGAATGCTATGGTAGCAGTTTTGAATATGTACACTGGGAAACACATTATGTACAATAATTTTAAGCATTTTGAGATCAATGCAACATTTTTTTTTTTTCTAAGATAACAAGAAATATTATATAAAAAATCATTAAATAGAACTAGATCATTTTCAAATCAGGAATAAGTAAGATTGCTACAAAAACTAACTAAATTGATGTGAATCATTTAGAAATACTTCATTATGATGAAAGACTTTTATTCAAGCTTGTTAAAAAGCAAGAATTTCTAAACTCTTTTATATTGTCAGGGTTGTTGATAAACTCTCAAGAGAAAAGTTTCAAGCATTAAGGCTTTGAAAGATCACTGTATGTTTCAAAATTAAGTACTCATTACAATCAGAGTACCATTTACTGCTGTACTGAGGTGGGTAGCCCAAGCTAAATACAATCTATGACATCAAAATCTTGATCAAAGCAAGACCAAGGACAAAACAATGTTGTCAATTACAAATCTGGCTTGTGGACTAAATTAATACATGATATAATACCTATGAGTAATGTTACCATTTTAGTGGTCACAGTAGACTATGCAGTCAGAATTGTGAATTTAATTAAATATTTTGGGCAGGTTATGATTGTAATGTTCATGGGACAGAATTGATTCATGACTTATTCTTGATAGAGATAAAGATTTATGAAGGTTTCAAGTATCTGTTGTTTGTTTCTTGTTTTTTCTAGCAAACCAGTTTGATGGCATGTTTAGACTCCACAGATATAAATTTTCTTATGCATTGTTATATTTTTATTTTCGGCATGAGCCGGCTTTTAATAAATTGGCAAGTGGAAAAAAAAATCAGTTGTAGCCGAAGTAATTAGAATGTTATGGGAGAAGTAGACCTCAAGAAATATCTTAATTATAATGGCCAGCCTGATATACTGGTCAAAAAGTTGAATGAACTATAATTCAGATTAGAGAAAACAATAATTACATTCACTGAAAAGATGCGTGAGAGTAACAAAAATGTAAATAATACTTACATAGTGCCGCCGAACAAGATATTAACGCGACGAAACACAGAATGCTTGTCGTACCCATCTTTACAGGTCTCCTACTTCGTAGTACTCGTATATCTAACAAGAAATCAAATAAACCACTTTAAAACATAGTTTAACACATTTCTCCGGCACACATGTTCACCGCACTCGATGACCTAATCCGAATAAAGCTTCGACCACAATGACAACACCCACTAAAAATAGCAACATGGAATACACTAAATTTCCGATCTCTTATGACACAAAAACTTGTTACGCAAAGTTAAAAAGCACCGCAATTCCCTAAGCCCTTAAAGTTACACTGTTTCACAACAGGCTAACGCTAGAAAACCCGCACAATCTCACTATTTGTTACCGTACACGGCAAATCAATAATTACATTCCGGTAGTTTTATCTACATTATATCTTAACATAGGTAAGGTTTGTACATTAGAACTATAGTAAATTATTACCTAGGTGCCCGTTTTTATAATAATATCATCGCGAAAACCAACTGAAATAATAAAATTACGATTTAAAGGCGGGGCCTCTGAGATTCGCTGTCGTTCGTTCGTTCAGCAATTGACGGTTCAATGACTGGCTTGACATAGACAAGCATTTTTTTGGTCCATGGCCGTTTTACTTGCTATCTCTTTTACGCTCGTTCCACAATTGGGACTGCCTATCCTTTTTAGACGGACATAGATAAAAGTAGTAGCGTTGAACGTTTAGAAACATAACAATTTCAAATATTAATCGTGGTCCACAACGGAATATAAGACGCAGCTATTCCAATAAGCAAAAACCTTACCACTAAACGGATAACAGCAGAAATGAAAAAAAGACCAGAATATTAATTTTATTTTTTATACATCTTTCTTCTTTGCAGACGTAAGAAGAGATTCAAAATGTAGCCACAATCTTCTTGATCTGCTTTATTATTTTTAAGTAGCAAAAACTTTTGACTTTGAAAATGCTTTGTACGAAAAGATAATAAATAGTCAGTTCGCAATTAATAACCGAATTTATATTTTTTTTTGGCACATTTTCCTACCTTTAGTGTGAACCATGTCCGTCATATAGCCCGCGAATTTTAAAATAAGAACGAGCTTATTTACTTTTTTGACTTAAAGGTACATAACGAAAATAAATTATTTTTATGAATAAAATGTGACGTTTTTCACGTCTCTTGTGAATCGTCATAAATTATAGTTACTTTTACTTTACTAATACTTTTGTATATTCATAAATCCAAGAAGTGTATTCCTACAAGTCAATTGAAAAAAGAGGTATACCTACATGCAAGAGGATTTCTTCACTTTGTACATTTATTAATTGCTTTGTTTTTATATCAGCACTGTAAATCAATGGGTAATCTTGTTTTTGATGTTTTTGATGTACCGTATGAAAGTGGAACCACTAGAGAACCCATAACCTTACTTATAATGAGGTATCTATTCACGAGATCTTAATCCTTTGTTTACAGATGAGGATCCGAGCCGCAGTCTGCAGACAAAGCGCAGCTACTTAGTACAAGGACGTCCTGATAACTATTGCAAGTCTGACATTAATGTTGTCGGACAAAATGAATGCAACCTCTCTACAAATGCCAGTCGAAAGCGTGACGTCCATGCACATCAGTCTGCTAGAAGTCTAGGGGAGTATTATAAAAAATATGAACACGACGAAGTGCCCGTTAAAGACTCGAACTATCAGGACTTGACTACTGCAGGGGACAGAGGTTCTCTAACTAATTCCGATCTCGACAAATTAGAAATGAAAATATTTAAAAACATGTCTCAAGAACTTCAGACGGATGATTACTCTAATAGCAGCCTTGATTCTAATATAAAGTTCTTTAGAACAACTGTGCAAGAAATATTCGATAACTTTTACGCGAGTATGCGGGACTTTGAACTTTATAAGAAAAGATTCCATGAAATTCTTGCGAAAAATAAGGAGGAAGCGGTAGCTGATATGGAAGACTTCATAAAAGATATGATACAGCACATCATGTCTTCAGAAACGTCTTTGTCTAATGAAAGTAGGAAATCAAACGATAATGCCTCTATGACACACAATGACAAAGAAACAAATATAAGCATCAGAGATGATGCATCGAGTGTAGCTACCAAAACCTGTTCAGGAACTGACAACATAAATTCTGTGGTGGAAGCATACAAAAATGATAATTATCTCACTGATTCCACCTTAGAAGACCATTCTTCTAAAAATAAACGTCCAGCTACAAAAGAGGAAATCTTCAATATTTATTTACTTAGCGGAAATCCATGCGTGCAAATCAAAATGAATGACCGCAATTTGCTGTCAGAAATTAATATTAAGGAGCCAGGCATTCATGAGTCTTTTAGCAAACACGTTGCGTCAGCAGAGAACATTGAGAGACTAACGGCTAAGAAAAAAGAATTGGAAAAGTATGTCCAACAGCAACTGGATACTTGTTTGCCCGAAAGAGATATACCTGTGAAAGTTTCATATGCAAAGAAAAATATATACCTTAATGAAGACTTTACTCATGACCGCGAGACAGAAAAATCCTTCATATCTAAAATATGCAACTTTTTGTGCAAGAAATTCCGTAAAACTTCTTAAGTTTGCTGTTTTTATGTTTTTGTAAAATAAACACTTAAAAAATATTCAACAAATACTTTATTGTGGACTAGACAAAGAATATAATAAGGAACAAAATCACGATTCACCACTCTCTTCGAAATTATTTATATACCATCTCATCATAGCAATATGTTTACTAAGTTGCAGAGCGAATTCTTTCTTCATGTGCAGGAATTCCCTAATAACGGGCAGATCCAACATCACAAAGGCTTGTCCATCTATCTCCTCTTGTTTCATTTTCTCTGCAATGAGTTTGCAGTCGTCCGTGCTACTTAAATAAGCGTATACGTCGTCCACGGACCAGTCTAGAGGATTTGGTGACAGCTTGAGCTTTCCTTTCATCCAGGACATTGTCATATCCTTTTCAAACATCTTGTTATCAGAAGGCAGAGGATCGTATGTATTAAATTTCAATTTTTTCAGTTCTGGTTCCTCTGAGTCCGATACGTCCGATATATTTTTGGCATCCCTAGAATTGGAGCTGCTTTCATTAGTCTCATTTTCGGTATCGCTATCTTGCGAGGTTTTCTTCACACATGTGTTACTGTATATGGTTTGCACATCTTTTTTGTTCCAGTGAGCTTGTTTTATCTGGAGTGCAAAGTTGGGTAGCTTCGCTCCACGTGTTTTCATTTCCAACTTGGGGTAGTTGTTCTTGGGCTCCCGCTTCCGTCGCTGGCTGCGCTTGTACTCGAGGCTGTCGGGCGAGTTGGGCCGCGTGCCGGGCTCGGAGGGCGGCGTGGACCCGGCGCTGTGCTCACTCTCTATAGACTCCCCGTCTTTGTTGCTCTCAGTTTCTTGTGAGGGCTGCTGCTCCTTTTCTTTCTTCTCTGGAGCAGCCTTTTTCTTTTTCCTTCGACCATTAACGCTACCCTTTGGTCTTCCTCGACGCTCTGTGTTATGATCTGTAACATAGGAAGTGTATATTTATAAAACCTGTAGATACAACCACTGAGTTCATAAACATATTTCAACAATAAAATCTAGACTATACTTACGGAATGTGGACTTGTCAACATGTTGACAGTCATTGGGGCACTGCTCGATGTACTCATCGGGTCCGAACAGGCTTGGGCAGGCCTGCATCTTGACGCATACCTCGCGGCAGAATGCCGAAACCTGCGTGGCCGAGCGTGCTATGGGCACGTAAGCGTGGTAAGTGCTCGTTTTCAGTCTAAAAATTAGAAAAAAGAAGTATTAAAACTCACAAAAATATATTTAAAAAGCAACACTCTGACTGAGCTTAAAGAATTACAATGAGATAATTAAGGTGATATTAAATATAAAGGAACAGGTATTCAAAATTGGAAGATCCTCATCTCTGCTTTTATTATACAGATTTGATAAAAACTTACTTAGCCCTCAACATCTCCAATCTCATGCCTTCTTCCGGAGGTCCCTCGGTCTCCCAATCCTTAAGCAGCTTGGCCGGCTTGTAGGAAGCCGAAATAATCTTGTTTAACACCTCCTTTAGCACCAGCGACAGTGGCCCAGGACCAACATGTTTCGGCAACTGGGATAACTTATTCCTACTAATCGTTGGTCCAGCGTAACATTTATAATTAAAGAAAATCCTATCGCACCATTCCTCCGAACACTTCATGTCATCCTTGACGGTTCGTTCTTCAACAGCCTTTGGTTGCTCTCTCTCAATAGTAGTATCAGGAATGTGTAAAGCATAGTCATTGCTATCGCACCAGCCGACAGGGAACAGCAGGTCACTGTCTTGAGCGTACCAATATTTCTCTCCTATAGGTAACAGTTCCACGCACAACATGTGCTCCACTATGCAATCTATATTGGCCACGTGAATTTCTTCATGATTTTGCGGATTGACGGCTTCCAACTTCATATTGACCTCGATTCCTTTAAGCGGGATTTTAGTACCGAAACAATAATCAGGAGCAGGTACCGATGAAGTCATTGTGAGATATTCATCCCAGTCGAACGGACCGTCTTTCCAAATTTTGGGGTTCTTGAATGCGAGGCTATTTTTATGTGCCCATCCTATGGGGTATATGTAGGGGTGCATGGAGTCACACAGCCAAGCAGCTTTGGTATCCTCGTAGTCTTCTACGTGGTCGTCGAGAACGACTAAGAAGTGGAAATTGTTAAAGACCTTCGTCACGGTTGCCGGGCGGATGGTGCGCATGTCCTGCGGACTCAGAGCTTCCAACTTCATGCCGCTTACGAAGTTATGAGATTCAAGGTTTTGGTTAGGCTGTGGACAGGAAAAGATCAGATTACTGTATGCTACTTACACTATTACGAAGCATTTGACAATTTTATTACTTCTACCTATTCTTGAATGGATTTTGATACTTACTTGAAACAGATCAGCGGGCGTAGGCTCCGAAATGGCTTCTTCAGCACTCTGCCGCAGTTGTGTGCTCAGCTTGTTCTTACAGGAGAACTTGTTCACTTTGCCTGGATACTTGAACTGCCACGGAGAACCCTGTAATGTTTAAATTTTACACATAAGTATAGTTAATATAACTTAAAATTTGAAAAACTATTATGTCTAGCAAAATTGCAAAGACAAATGTAGTAATTGAGACTTTCACTTGACAATCGGATTTCCATATCCCTTTTTCTCACCACCCATTTTATCATCAATCGAAGCTAAGAAATCTCTTGATTTGTCATTAATATTCTACTTCAGTGAGCTTTTATTTAAGTTCCCACTCGAGTGTATTTGTAGACATTCAGTTATTCGCCCGCACTCTCTAGCCTCACAATTTCAAACTGAATTGAAATTGCTAAATCTGTTCGGGACCAACACGGACACACGTACAGATAAAAACCACGTCAAAGTTAAAGTAAAGTAATTGTAATATTTTCTTACAGTCATACTAATAAGTATTTTTATATAAGATTCCTTCCATTTATTCAGGTCATTCGCTAAGAGCGGCCAGTTTTGTGCGAAGGAATCGAGACAAATTAAGGTACAGATACCACTAACCCCTAATCGTAAAAGGGCGATGCTCGAATAGACTTCAGTGTTCGTGGTTACGCTTCATACGTGATCATAACACTCATATTTATGGACTCTCTACAATTCCATTAGATGACGATCGGATTTCGTCTATACATTGCGATACGATCGGATACATTGACAAATATTGGGGTATGCAACTATCTGAAGCTTTAGCATGTAGATATATGATGAGCAAACGATCATTAATGCATTACTTTTCAGCTTTTAATTGTGATTTCCTGTATTCGCATAAAAATCACTTTGGAATAAAAGCCATAAGTATAAAAATACCGTTAATGTTCCTAATCTGATATCTAACAACCAACAAAGCAAACATCGCTGCGGTACATTAAGAGTATGTTTACCTCTCAATAATTACATATTAACGGGTCGAAGACTACAATTAGTATCGAGGTCAATATGAGCGATTGGAGCTAAGTGTTGAGAATTACGGTTTCTATACCGACCTACATACATACATGGTACTGGAGTATTGATAAATCATATAACAATAGCTTTGATTGGGGATACAATAACTTTGTATAGTTTGTACACTCGATCGTTTAATAGAGGCAACAATTTGACGGTAACATAGTCTTTATGACTCAAGCTTTAAGGTTAATTTTCGTAAAACCTTGTTATTGATCACTCCAATCACTTGCTGCAAGGATGGCAATGCGACGGATTCATATTGTTTGATTGTAGATAAATCACGACGAGACGCATGTTTGCACAGTTGTTGTGATTGGCCTTGTGTGCCGTCCATGGGAAAAGTGAGGCCGAAACGTTAATTGATAAGAAAGCTTTTTAGTATTATCTTTGCTTTTGTTAATATTAAGAACGTTTATCGCATTCCAGATAAATAAAGAAATGCGTGTGTCAACAAAAAACATGTTAGGAAAACATAGTAGGTAACTTAAAATTTTCGAAAGCAAACTTGTATTACAGATACATATTATTTTTAAATGAATATTTTTATTAGCTTTCTTATAGTACCCTTTTAACACCCAAGAAAACAAAAACGAAGTCGGTAAAAAGCTCCTAAATTTTAGTTTGCTTCGTTTACATTTTAAAATAAGTATTTTTAAAAAAGCTTCAAATGTATATAAATATTTTTACCTCAGCACAACTCTAAAATAGGAATGTATATACGTATAGGCAATTTTAAGATATCTTTAAAAAAAGCATATGAGAAGTCGAACAAAGAAAAGACAATTCATCAAGGACATGACCTTCAGTAGATAACATTAATAATTAATGTATACTTCAACAAAGAAGAAACTATTTATAAAAGATTTCAATCAGAAAACATTTTATGAATGATATATTTTTAAATAGCCTAAAATAGCTTTTGAATCCAGGTCAGACGGAGGCTAGGGAGGGCGACGTCGACTCTGTTCACTATTGATCGAGTAAATACGTAACAAGCATCGGACATAAAATACATCGGTCCAATATAAATCATTCTTCATATTATGGGACTTCAAAGAAAATAAATATTGAAATGCATTACGATGCGCGGAAAATTAGGTAACGGTAATTAATCACACGTTTAAGATAAAGTTATTAGTCCTCTAAGAGGTTTAGTTTTAGAAGTCAGTGAAAAGAGGGTTCCGTTCCTCAAGGGTAAAAAAGGAACCCTGGTTCTAAAACTCCGCTTTCTGTCCGTCTGTCTATCACCAAGGTGTATCTCATGAACCTTTATAGTTAGACGGTTGAACTTTCACAGATGTACATATGTATTTCTGTTGTCGCTATAATTAGAATAAAGCAAAATCGATGTCAAGCAACGATTTTTTAATCAATCCATTGGAACGCTCTGTGGTTTTTTCTTTTGTCTTTAATAATCGTAATTGGTAAAATTATGGCACTGATACGTTTCTGTTAGGTAGGTACATTGTATCTCATCGCCACAAAGACGCGTCGCGCCTCCACGTTTATCTTAAATCTTATCGCTACTTTCTTCTGACAGATAAAATAAATACCAAGGATTGCCCAACTGATGTAAACATAGCACGCGATACGGACGCGTGTGGCAACAAGGATCAGCCGATAAATGTGAGAGAAAATGTTATCTAAACTCTGATCAAAAATAATGATTTGTTACATCATTATTCAAGGTTGATTTACTTTGAAATTTCTGTTTATATGCCGAAGGTGCTAATATTGTTTTTATCAAATCATTAACTACCACGACATCTACCAATAACATTAAGCTGTGGGATAATGACGTTTGAGGTCTTCTACACCATGTAGTGCGTCGTCAGACTTCCTGAACTGCAATATTATTATATTTATAGAGGTAGTGACGCCCTGGAATATAAAAGCATTAAAAAAATCACAGATGGTCTCACCTTATTGGTAACATAGCCGAAGCTGCTCAGTCGAGGGTTGGAGAAGAAGATCCAGAACTGGGTCAGGTCTTCGTCGGCGCCGTCGTATCGGACTAGGAGACGCCCGCCAACGTTCTCACACACCTACAAAATGTAATAATATTTTATGAACAGGATCAGAATAAAAACCTTTCATGGACATGCCATTGCCAAGCGTCTGGCATGTTTTCCTTTATGTAGTAGGACAGGACAGATCAATTAAACACTAACGTTCAACAAAATTGAACGGCGAAATTGGAAGCGAAAGGAACTGACGTCGCGGCGTCGTCGTCTATTATTTTAAATCAATGCAGTCTGCTGTCGAGCCGTGACTAAGAATAGGTCGTAGGAGTCAGGGATGACCAGAGACAGTGAGCAACTTGGATTGAAGATATGGAGGTTGTTGGAAAAGTCTGGATGAGGATAGACAAAAGTTTGATAACTAAGAGGAAGCCCCATTTATTTCCTTACACTTTTTGCTGCCAGTATTGAGCACGCTGATGATAATGATACATGGTCTACGTTATTTGCCTGTTATGTTATGTCGTGAAAAGCTGTAGCTCATGAAGAAAAACCGAAATGGTAATTACGTCAGTTAATGCAACTGGTGTAATGTTAATGACGCGCTATTATCGTTATGCGTCCTAGTCGGATTCACTAACGTCATGAAATTCAGGATAATTGTTTTTGTTATAAAACCACTGAATAATAATTTTAAATTATTTGTCGGGTATTCAGAGCTACAGCAAAACAAAATTATAAAAATATACTTTTTATAAAGCTTTTTAAAAGCACGTATTTTAAACGACGGACTCAAAGATGGAAAAAGCAGGGACGTTTACGGCATATCAAGGCAAAAAATATATTGTAATTATTCGTCAATTACAAAAACTTAATTTTTTTTTATAAAAAAATTGTTTAATAATTAAGAGATCTGTCAGGCTCTAATTGTAGTTTTGGGGTTTCGGAACTCCTATTTTCCGTCTAAGCTATACGTAGTTTACAGCTCAGCGAGACTCGATTCGCTTCATTATTAGTTTTGCTAAGATACATAACTGGAAGAAATCCTTTATTTTCTAGAAATCTCCCGAGAAGAAATAGCCGGTGCTATATTAAATAAAATAAAAATCTTCAATCTTTCAGTAGATCCTTATCTAAGCTGCGGAAGGGCCACAATACTTAAAAACTACACGGCGCTAGATCGATAACTTGGGCCGCAAATAACTTTGCATATTGTTCAGTACACGAGACTGATAAGCGATGTCTAACTGTGTCACAACGTTTTGCAATTGCATACTTATCAAGTTTTAGTTCTGGTACCTACGTCGCATAAAAGTTTGCCATTGTTTGCGAATCATTGCACTCGTAGGTAGGCGCTGATGGGGTAGATAAAGCGAAAAAACATTGAACAATTACTATTGCACAAATCTATGACCACGTACTTTTTTCTCGACTCAATTCACGTAGAAATGCAAATACTGAAGTACTTTAAATAAATAAAGTACAAAAGCTACTAAGCTTCTGCGTAACCACATGCAACTTTCGGCAACTCGTTTGTCGCAATGCATTTGACCTACATGACACCATGTCTCGTTTCCGGCATGCAGCTACACGATAAAGGACTTTTACTTTCAGTTGTTAAAAAAAAGAAATTTGTTCTACAAATACGAAAATGTAGCTTAATCTTACCGTAGCGATCCAATATCTGTAAGGGTCGATAATATTCTGCACTTCCACCTTCATTCCAACTTTGATCCTATCTATGGGGGACAGTCCTTTATTATTCAAGGCCTCAATGGACACAGACTGGCCGTCTAATAAGGCTTTCTTCATGATTTCTATGATAGTGTCTCCATACTTCTCATTGATTTCATCGGGGGGTTCAATAAGCTCGTCGTACTTTCCGCACCAGCCTAGCGGATGGACTTTGGTGGTTGATATGTCGCACCAGAAGTCACTGTCGGCGCCAATGAACTTGATTCTAAGGAGGTGCCCACAGACCATTGTGATCTCTGCTATCCAGTAGATATCTGGGTTGTTCTTGTGGCACACCTCAAGCAGCATGCCCTGTTTGATGCCATTGTAGAGACTGGTCTCAACCTGTGATGATTTCAGATTATTTACATTTCATATTTTATGCAACTCTACCATAAATTACTCAGGAACTCTTTACTATAAATAACATGAGTTTTGCTACCAGATTAACATAGAATATGTTCTGAATAAGTTTAACGTTTTGTATACCAATAAAATCTGTTCAGTTATGGATCATCATATTCAGTGCGGGTAACAGATTTGCATTCACACACATATTATATATAATTTAAATTATTCTATAAACAATTCCCATTACACCTCAAACTACCTATGCAACATGATTAGAGCGTAACAAATCTATAAGAAAATTGGGTTAAATTTAAAGATTTATTAGTCAAACTCTGCAATAAGCCTAAGCACTAGTTTTAATACATGTATAAATACATGTACATAAAGATTAAATACATGTATAAATTATCTTTGGACTGAATTTTATTTAAAAAATATTGAAATGTTGTGTGAATTGAAAATAAGTAATTTGCTTTTGCCTATCACTACTACATATAAAGTTTTCTATGGCTGCATATAACATGTTTTTTCAAGTCCTTTGAAAAAGTGTGCATAGGACTAAAAAAAAAATATTTTACTTGGCATTCCTATACTGATCAGATGCAATTAATTGGCTTTTTACTGTAACTCTTCCAATATAATCTACATTTTATAATTTTAAGCATCTATTTATATTTATTAAAACATTTATGAAGACCAAGCAGTTTATTTATTTTGCCTGTATAGCAACTACTTTATACTTATTTACAATCAGGATTTAATTGCTTTAAATTAAGTGAATATATTAAATAGTACGCACATCATAAAATGGGGTATCATGTAAACAATAAAATGCAATGTTTATATTTTCCTTACATAAATATAATAGTATAATTGATAACTTTAGCCATAAAGTAAACTTCAAATATGATGTTGAGACCAAATTAACATCAGTTTTATTTTTACCAATTAATCTTCGAAATGAAGAAGCATTTGGTTACCAGTAGGCCAGTGTTGGTTGATTAAAGACCAAAGGAGTATATTTGTCTTTTATTGAAAATAAGGTGATATCTGTCTCAGTTTTTGCCCTTATGAACAAATGAGTATTATGGGGCATAATACTGGAGTTGTATAAGGTTAAACTACATGTGCTGATTTAATAAATTCTATACATACAAATATTAATGTGAAAACAAATATATTTAATAGCTTGGGCCACAAGAAGGTTCCCCATCTGATTATAGACTTAAAATTTATTAATTTGACCAATATCAAAATTACTAAAGAATCTTATAAATAAAAAATGATCATAAGCTTTGTTCTTATAACAATGAACATTAATATGTTATTTCTGTTGCTGAAAAATATTGGGCTGAATGTGATACAAAATACAACAAATAATTTCCATTGCCTACATGGCCAGCTAAATATAGAAATCTGTTAATTTATTACTTTTCCTTGAACATTTCAATTCATTCCAAAAATAAAATAAATTAAGAACATCAATAGTTTAGAATTAAGTAATGATAATAAAATAGTTATAACTGTAGATAATGTTTTTGAGTCAAGTCATTTTGATTTAACAGCACAAGTTCATGGCCATATGGTTACACAGATTTTTTATATTTCTAAATAATACATCATAAACAAAGACTGATTTAATATTTTGCTTTTATTTATTCAGTCACGAGCACTAAAAGAATATTAAACAATACAAAAAAGCACACATACAGTTTATAAATAAACTATTATTATTTCCCTTGCACATTCATCTTACTCCATTCTCAATTGATTTTTTCCTTAAATATTTATTATTGAAAAACAATGACATTGTTTAGTATTATTCTTCATATACCTCAAATAATTAAGTACATCCATAAAAGATCTATCATAAAAAATATATTATACAACATGCAAGAAATAATATTGAAACTTACATGAGAAAATAATTCTTCAGGAACAGCAATTGTTTTATTCACTTCTAAATAATTATTCCAATCGAAGTCTGCCATAATTTTTTATTGATATAATAGTTTGAATTCATTAAATTAAAATAATTATCACAAAACAAGTTAATCGAACGGTCGAACTTGTTACGAATTTCAGAAATTCATTCTTTTAATCTCACATTTCAAGTACGGTGTCTCTATCTCATCTATTCAAATACATTGTTTATTGTTGTCTCTTTCTAAACTGATCTTTTAAATTCTTTAAACTGTAACAACAGAAAATAGATTATAATTTTAGAGTTTTAACAGATTTAGAAAATAGATCAACTTTGAGCAGTAATATTTATTTTTCGAGATTTTTTGAAAATACGATTACAAACACTTCAATTGAGTCTACGTTAAGTCTTATAACCATAAAACGAAACGTATCTAAGATTTATTGAATTTATTTCATTTCTGACGGTTCTAGAGATGGGACACGAGAGTAAAAGAAAAAATAAAAATGTTTTTATAGAAATTATAAATTATAATGATAAAAGAATATGGAAAAGCAATAGGATATGTAATTAAAAAATCTGATTAGTCTGCCAGACAGATTTCCAAAAAATATTGATAAATATTTTTTGTTTTATCTTGTAAACAAAAGAGAAGGGTGTGCAGTGATCAAGGAACTTATACCTTGGCAGTGATTTAATCTCCCTCTCTTAAAATCTCGTATGATGTCACTTACTCGTAGTACGCTTTATTCCAGGAAGAGTAGCACGGAATACTTATTCAATATTTTTTGGAAATCTGTCTGAAGGACTATACAGATTTATATTATAAGGTTTATTCATATTACGAGTAGACTGGCTTTAATATTGTTTATTTAATACAAATTTGTGAAGATTTGTTCAATCCAAACGAAATTTGGTTTTTGCTCTTTAATAGCTTCTGATTTTGGTAGAATGTGAGTTGAACCCAACCGAAGTCCTTAGGACCCATTTAGATGATGCGAGAAATACCAAGCACGTTGCCGCGCAACTCGGGTGTCGAACTTGATTAATGATCTAAATATATATATAATATAATAATATAATAATAAATGGGGCCTTTATCATGGTCTAACGCTTCGGCCAGGTCGCAAGTTGAAAAGTACTTGCGTAAAATAGTTTTTGAACTCTTCACAAAAATGTTAAAAATCAAACCGATGCAGCGATGGTTTGTCGAAACTGTCACATCTCTAAATCGTGACATTTTAAATGTTTATTCCGTTGGCTACTCCGTGTATGCCATTTAGATAGTTATCTCTCTTTTGGTTGGTCGAAATGGAACGTTTTACTGAATGCTACACATGTAAACTTTTACGCCTATAACTCTGTCTCCTTTAGTAACTGATATTTCTAGTAATGTGTGAAAGAGAAAAAATATATTCGGAAGTCTTGAAGCAGTCCAGAAATTATTTTCATCTGTATCGCTTTTTAGTGACTCTGACTTGACCAACCAGCGATCAGCAAAACAGCAGTGTTTCGGCAGAGTTCCGAAGAAACGTCATACATTTTGTTATCGTTTGATCCAATTTATCTGACAACAATAGAATTTCCAGATGGTATCAAAATTGAGAACATAATTGTACACAAATGAACTTGTTGTGAAGTGCCAGTGTGTTTTGTGGATTTATGTGATGCTCATTATGTAAATACTTTCTCTTTTATCGCCTATTCGCCTGACTGACCGTGTTGCGACATCAAAAATGAGTCGTTATACAAACAGAGTGTTATATTCAACAGTCTCGAACAGTTCTAATGATGATGAAGGATGTATGTTGTTGAATACTACGCAGAATGTGATAATAACTGGCGCGTATAACGGTATTCCGCAGACTTTAATACTTAACTTGGTGTCATGGTCGTGCCTCATAGTTTTGTTCACCGTACTGCGGCGTACAGCTTGGAATTATGGGCGAATGGCACTGGTACAGCGCACTAAAAGTCGGTGGACGAATTTGTTTTACCGAGGCGGAGATGGTGACGCCTTAGTTAACAGAAGACGCAGCGCTGATGAGTCTCTAAACATAGACGAAGGATTTTTCACATGGCTGCCTGCTGTATTTCGCCTTACTCGAGAGCAGGTACTAGCGAAATGTGGCCCTGACGCTGTACACTACCTGTCCTTCCAAAGACATTCAATCACATTAATGTTCATTGTCACACTAATATCTATTGGTTTGATATTGCCTATAAACTTCCAAGGAAAAAATTTGAATGTTGATTCCAGCACTTTTAGTCGGACCACTCTGTCTAATCTTAATGGAAGATCAAGTTGGTTGTGGGTACATACCTTAATAAGCATCTCATTCTTACCTATATCTGTTTTAATAATGAGGAGATGCACTGGGCGTAAACCAGTGCCAACATCTATGACTGGCACAATAATGATTACAAACATTTCAAAGGCAGACAGAAATGAGGCTACAATAAGAGCTTACTTTGCTCACAACTTTCCTCACATCCAAATTGTGGATTTGCGGCTGGCATATAATATCAATATGTTGAATGAAGTGCAGGAGAAGAAGGAGATGGTGACTGAAGCTCTTATCTACACTGACTCATACTTCAAGAAAACTGGGAAGCGTATCACTGTGAAACCTACATGGTGTGGACCTGAAGTGGACGCTCTGGAGTTCTACACTAATGAAGAAAAGCGCCTGAAGGATGAAGCTAAGAGATGCAGAGCTATGGTACTCAATGATCCCCTAGGCATTGCTTTTCTCACTCTACCTTCCTATCAGCTAGCTGAACATGTGATTAACAACTTTACTCTGCATCGTGGATGGGTTTTGACCCATGCTACAAATCCTTCTGACATTATTTGGGAAAATATGAGTGTCCAACCAGGTGTATGGTACCTTAAGGCTATTGTAGTTAACTTTTTCTTATTTATTGTGCTATTCTTTTTGACAACTCCAGCCATTATTGTTAACCTTTTCAATACAATGGTGGCCAAACCTGAAACTCTTGGTAAAGTCAGTACTGTAATTTTCGAGTTTCTTCCCACTCTACTTCTTTGGACCATGGCTGCTGTCATGCCTGCTATTGTTGCTTTCTCTGATAAATTCTTGTCACACTGGACCAAGTCACAGCAAAACTACTCCATTATGACTAAAACTGTTTCTTTCCTATTGCTGATGACCTTAATACTTCCCTCATTGGGTCTAGCTAGTGCTGAAGCCTTTGTCACATGGACGATTAATCACGAAAATGACACTATGCGTTGGGACTGCGTATTCTTGCCTGATAAGGGCGCGTTCTTTGTTAACTACGTCATAACTTCGGGCTTAATTGGAACAGCGTTAGAGTTGATTCGCTTCCCAGAATTGTTTCTTTATGTATGGTATTTGTTACAATCTAAATCAAAGGCTGAAAAGAGCTACGTAAAGAGGGCCATCCTCTATGAATTTCCCTTCGGAGTCCATTACGCTTGGAGCATAGCGATTTTCTCAATCACAATGGTGTACAGTCTCGCATGTCCTTTGATCTCACCTTTCGGCTTACTGTACATGATGTTAAAACATGTGGGCGACAAACATAATCTGTATTTCGCATACGGTCCGTGCGATATGAGTGGCGTCGGAGGTGGGAGGATCCACGCGACGGCCGTGCGGCTTATCCGAGTGTCTGTGCTACTGCTGCTCGTTAACATGGCCGCGTGGGCTGGTCTGAGGGCAGGCTTCGAAGCCAGAACTATCATTCTGATAATGGCATCCATTGTAGCGTTCGGAACGTTCTTATTGCTGAGTCCGTTCCCAAGCTGCACGCCCCCGGCTCCTCTACAGGAGGAGTCCAGTATTAGGTTCCCGGAATACGTGGCCCCCGCGCTGACTAAGCCCATCGATTCCCCTCATAGCACGACTCCTACGACCCCGGATTACGGAGCTTCGTCGCCAGTAACGACTCATTCCTACAGTCCCGATCCAATCAATATATAAATATTTTTTAGCCAATTTCTTTAATGTATCAACTAATTGTGTTTCCTCGCGTTTCGCTCATATCTTGAGATAATCGAAATCGTGGAAGTAATGGATGGATATCGTTATTTGCGATAAGTATCGGAGGATTAGAGTTTTATATCGATGTAAATAACCAATGCAATATTTTTATATATGAACTAGCTATAGTGGTCGTCGGCTGAAATCTTATGTTCGGATCTTAATTTTAGTGGTCACGTATTGGTTCGTCACGTGTTTGTTGCCGACTCTTGAACTCGCACTGTTTATTGCTGCATATGATCACCATTATCATGATAACCGTTTTTCATATATATATAATAAACTCACACGTAATACAAGCTGTGTATCGTGGTTAGGTCCATTGTAATATAAGGCTGGAGTTTATTGTAATTCTAGTATCATATGTGATTTCTATATCGGGGTACGTGTGACCTGATGTTGGTATAGCTGCCTGTGCGGTAAACGTCCCCGTTGCAACATAATCCATTATAAATGTAGACATATCTTTGATTCTAAAGACAATAAACAGTCCAGAACATAAGATATCAGAAATGTACTAATTTTGTGATTGTTTTATGGCTGTCATTTTTTATTTCCGTATTTTTAGTAACTTATTAGACGTTAATTATGCTGTATTTTTTGTACATACGAGATCTTTCGAGTTATATTTAGGTGAATACATCGTCATTATCAAATAAATACTGAAGTCAATCTATTTGTGATTTTACTTGGACTCGTACTATCTTAAAATCCGTTTAACTGGAAAAGCTACATAACTGTATTGAATTTGCAATAAATCAACATAGTAAAGAAGTAGATCTTCCTTCTATAGTCATATCAAAGTGCTCCAGCGATGAAGCCCCGTATGATTCTCAAGTTTGCTTGATAGAATAAAAGTGTTACAATAGCCAAGTCCAATGTTTACCTTTCACACTGATGTAAAATTAAAATTGTATAAGGTAATCTTCACATGTGTATGACGTAATTGTCAATATTTAACATCTCCAAAGACGAACAATTACCTGTTCTAGTTTATACAAGCCGGTGTTTTTCAGAATTAGGTTTTTTATCGATTCTATATTTTAAGGTGTTGCCTAGTTGGTAATGGTTTCTACAAAAGTCCTTGGACAATGACTTCTAAAAGTGTATGACCGTTTACAAAATCGTGCGAGCTAAAATAGTTTCTTATGTAGTAATAGAATTTTTATGTACTTAGCACTTATTCAGTTGCGGTGCCTAATGGAAAAAGCCACAATATTTTCATTACCAACGACGTTTTTATTGAGTAATATTCAAATTAACTTTTCCTAATAAACGAACGTCAATAGTAAGTAGCCTAATACTTACAAATCAATTAAAGAATGAAATTAAGGAAAAAAAAACAATTAAATTCACGTTACGGATTTCAAAATCTTCTCTCTGTCTTTGAGCTCTACGTAACTGTGACAAATTCTTTGATAGAACCTGTTTTCTTTAAGTATGTCCATCGTAGACAGCGTATCGTGTATTGGTTGTGTCAAGGTTTCTTGGTCAGATTATATGTATTAGATTGATATTCGAATAGCCTTGTAGTTTCACATTAGTGGTTTCATACAGGGCCCCAAATTCTGCTATTTATAATGGCCGATGAATGGTTTTCTAAGCCGTTTCGTTTTTTTTTTTTGTATTTACTTTGAGTGTTACGCCCTGTACTGAATTTCCAATTATTGTGTTAGAAAAATTCAGTATTCCATAAATAATTTTATTTGAGTTGTTATGTTTGTATGCTGTAGATATATTCAAATTTTCGGAAATATCATTAAATTTCATTGAACAGGGCCTCTAATAATCAGCATAGTTGAGTATCAATTTATTTTATTAAATTCTTATAACGCATAGCTGATGACATATTATGTGAGACACGTAGATCATTTGACGCGCACGTGTAAACACATTACTAATTGGTTGTATGGAAGCCCTGCAGCCGACGACAGTTCGATGACAACGTGCCCGTTTTATTAGTCACGCCATAAATGATCCAAATTACTTAAAACATTTGAGTAAAGTGAACGGAAACCATTCGTGGCGGACATCTTGTTTATTTCACAATTCGTTTTTCGAATGTGAAGCCGTGATGTATCATAGGAAGAGTTCCATTGTTAGAGCTAGACAACAGTTTGAACTGTAGTTATCACGTCTAAATTATTCAAATGAATCGCTTCGTAATATTGACGGCAGAAATCTTAAGTGCTATAGAAAACATTCCTAATAGATAAATTATTTTCATCTATCGCCACAATAACTCTATCAAGTTTAACCTATTTTATTGATATGGGAAAGCAAAACAGGCTTATCGTGAGTACATTGTAATGTGGCTCTTAGCTATGAACTATGAACTCGCCACCATTTTCACATTTATGTGAGAATTAAACGTACATAGGTAAACTGTTGGCTATTAATAGTGGTGTGATGACGGATTCTAGTACGATGCAATGTCACGAACGTTTCGTACAAGGGCGAGTGCGCGGTACATCCGCTATCTATGTAGCTACGGCTGCCTTGCTTATAGTCAATATACTATTGTCATCGATTCGTCATATTCAGCTATCTTATAATGAAAATTTATTTATTTATAACCATTATAAAAAATACATAACGTACTTAGTTACATAGAAACGAAGGTATAAACAACCGCGAAGGAATCTAAATCCATTGAACTGTAGGAACGTGGACGGATATCGATCTTCATTCTTTTACTAGAACCTGGGGTCAGATAAGGACAAAATAGGATTCATTAAGGGTTAAAAATAACGAAGGACTTTAAATTGATTTAGAGAAATAACGACGCAGTCGTTGAGTACTTTCAAAAGAGTTGCTATGTTGTTTATGAATTGTTGTGACTTAGTGAGAAAGGAAATTCCCAAGATGAACAATCCGACAAAATTTTATCAATTAAATATTTATTTGCCTGTTATCCGTATCTTAAGACCTACAGATAAAAAACTTAATCGTATGTTTACTTGTCTATGTAGATTATTTTCCTTTCACTGAATAAAATTTATCAAATTCACTGGCTGATTTTCTTGCCCATTATTTATTAAATTACATTCACTAATCTCAAGTTCAATGGCTTTATTCGTCGATTTGGTATTAACAGACACGGAAGTGGCCTGTTAAGTATACATACAGTACTTCGACTCATTTACTTAATTAATAAACCAATTTATTTATCGATAATGAGTATTTTGTATTTAAATATGTCCGATATTGAAAATAACTGAAAACTTTGCTTTGATAAAGCAATGAGTAACATAAAGATAGATTTTTTTAATCCCTTATGCCTTTTATGTGGTACGTTATCGAGCAGTGGCGAATTTACAAACACACACACGCACACCTAAAACGAACCGATGACGTATCGACCTTTCCTAAATGAAATTATTATAACACTTGCGTAAACACGTTTCCTAAGTGTTATCGTTTTCCAATGGCTGGAAAAAGAACTGTCATTGTACTGATCGTGAGTGTTCTTCCCCTTACTGAATTTCCAATGACTGTGCTATGCTTAAAAGAATAGGAATATTTTCAAATTTTATCCAATTGTCATTCATCCATCGGCCATTATAAATAGCAGAATCGGGCCCTGTTTTCAAAAACGGCCACGCGAGCAACCATTCAATTGATTAACCTTGTCGGCTTCGATGGTTCTGTAATTAATATTGATGTATTATCTTAGAAAAGTTTGAAACATAGCGGGTCATTAGACTGACAGGCGCGACCGTTTCACTGAGATTAGTGTCTACCTTGCTAAAATTCGTGTGCAAGAACAACTGCACGCAAGTTGTAATTACAGTTGACTCTTACCGGCCAGTCATTTTTTCAGGGATGGATGATAAAAATGAAAACAAGATTACGATTGTTATCCATAACTTAAAATTAATATATTATGTAGAAAGTGGACCTGTCATTTGTCAACTACATTGCGTTTTTCTTTTTAATTAAATTAATGTTTAGTGTACAATTTTAGTGTCATATTGTCAGGCGTCAAAGGAAAACAAAATGATATTGAAGAAATTATAATGTTATCTTATCAGGCCAGTCAGGTAGAGCTAATTGAAGATATTATTATAAGGATAGTCGACAAAATGTACCGACCCTTACCAACTTATATGACGTGTGATTCGATAATTTATTTACTCGGTCTAAAAGAATTATGTATTGTATTACGAAGTTAAGTTAAAATATGTATTGATAAATTTATAAACGTATATTTTCCGTTGCTTGATTTTTCCTTTTGTTATGAAGAACACTGGTTGTTAACGAATTAAAATAATATGGCAGGAAAAACCTTACATTTTATAAAATATTTTATAAATAAAATTCTCGTGTCACAATGTTACTATGATTAATTAGTCATAGACACATGAAATGTTTACACTTTACAATACAATAAAGTTTCTTATGAGCTTTTTAATTATTTTGCATAAATATATACCTACTTAGCTAAAACGGAGCAGCAGCATTAAAATTCTAAAATTCAGATTTAAAATTCTGTAATTCCACGATTTCTCTTTCTTACTTTTACAGTAATTAATATTAATAAGTTTAAATTCTTTATGTACGGTTTACGTAACATTAAGAACTTTTCACACAAATTATATAAGAATATTGAACATGTATCTAATATTAAATTTATGATATAAATGGAAAAGGTTTTAAAACCGATCTGAGGGTCTTCCAACACCATCGCTGCACCACTTTAACACTATGCCGTTGTTGCAAAGAGTCGCCGCTCAACATCGCGTAGAGTTTTGTCACGCTTCCACAATGCCAGAATATTTTTATGATATATCGCACCTGAAGGATGCCTAATGTATGGGATTGCAGGGTGAACACATCGAAGCCTTCTATGAAAAGACTGAGTAAAAAGCACAGAGATAAGCATATAGATTTTCCTCTATGCTATTTTCATTCGAATTTCGGACCCAGCCTTAACCTTACTAAACGTCTTTTAACTCTTAACTTAGCTATAATAAGAAGTGAGTTAACTTAAAAAAGTGAAAGGTTCGACACAGTGTTTTGATCTCTTCAAGGTCCAAACTTGTGGTCCAAACAATGAATGGAGTGCGTAATCGCTTTTACAGCGGTAGTCGGTCAGATTTCTTAAGACAAAGCAGCTTACCAACAGTCAAATTTAGGTCGCTATTGTCATTTAAGAAGACATAAATGATAGGTAGGTAAACCCAGGTGGTTTTTATCTGCCACTACCTCTTAATCATGGCAGTTACAATCGTGGTAGGTACTTGCGTCCACTTATCTTGGCAGGTTCATTGGCTTTGTGATCCGTCATCGGCAACATAAACATACAATTATTAGCACTTCCTTTTTGCCCGTGGTATCATTAGGTTCAGTAGTAGCTTGACCTACTATTTTCTTAATATCTCTCGTACCTATTGTTTCGTTCTTGTTCCCTTCTCATATAAGCCCGTATTCTTTACTATCTATAACAAGTCTCCTTTACTAATCGGAGGTTTAAAGGTTTAATTGTATCATTCATTATTCGATCACTGAAATAAATACATATATTTTAAGTCTTCAGATAATTTGTTCAAGATTAGATAGTAAGCGATGTTTTAGTATTCAATAACATCGATTTTCACAAGATGCCTGTCTTATTGTTTGGTTTAAATGGCCGCGGCATTTCGTTCCGCTAATTTCCACAATACCAAAGAGGTTATAAATAATGCGACGAATAACTGAAACATGGATTAATATCCGTTGCGTTTTGGTTTTAGTACAACATATTAACTTACTTAATTCTTAAAATAAAAGATGGGGGTTAAGTAATTCCGGACGAAATTATTTGATGTCGTTATTTACAGAGCTATCTAACTTTATTAGGTACCAACCTAGTTACAACGAAACTATTTTCTCATGCGTGGAATAAAATGTATAAGCTACGTATTCACCTATTCAAGTACTTATGATTGCGTAGAAATCGCAGACTGTTGATTGTACAACGAATCGCATAACACATTGAATTTTAATCGTTGCGTTTCTGTGTCAGACGGTAATAAGTTTTAAATTATTATACTCTATAACTCTACTGAATGAAGTCTACTTATTATGTAGAAATTTACCCAGCCGGAGTTGCCAGTCTTCAGTAGCTACACGCTGAATTAATTAACAGTTGTTACACTTAAGATAGTATGACGTCAGACACACTGTTTTTATTTAAGTATGTAATCGCTCTAATTGATAAGAGCTACCTATTAAACTTATCGATAGCGTTTTTGGAGCACTTACTTACTAACTAAACAGTTTCCTTTTAGTCTTGTGTATATATTTTATTGTACCTAGAGTGTATTTTTGTTATTATTATTTAAGATGTTACAGTCATTAAGTAATCGTCTTAGTAGAGCGTTGAGGCTACAGCCTTTCACGTCATTATACAGAACATTCTAAAACAGTATCGTATGAAATCCATTATCCATAGCCTTTAGTTTAATAAGCTCATCTTAAAAATGCACACAAAGCACGTCGACCGCATAATATTATACGCGTATTAGTCAGGTTTATACCGTAAACCGAGGCTTGTTATTCAACTTGATAATGTAACCAAATAGACACTCGAGATGACGTCTGTTTTCCGCGTTGTGAATCATTCACGCGTAGGTGTTTTAAAATAAACTATATTCATTTTTATTAATTAAGCATACTTTAAATTGCACTGTTTTTCTTTCTCGAGTCAGTGACGTGACATAATTATTATGACGCAAATTATATTTTGGATTATTGAAAGGTTCGATTGTCAAAACAGTTTTCATAGTTTTGCAAACTAATGTAAAAAAAGAAAACTTGTAATGTCTAATCACTGATTCGAATTAAAAAAAACTGCGTTATACATTCAATCATGACAAATAAACATTAAAATAGTAGTAAATAGCCCACACAGCCCACTTGGTAAATGGTAACACTTGCATATTTTTTCTTTGGGTCAGCTGTGATGGTGATTTTCAGACGCAGTTTGTTGTTTTTAGAACGTACTTACGCGTCGCTCTCATTTTTCTATATTTGCAGATCTGTCTTTAGTCATTGCCACTGTAAGGTCGTTCCAAGACGATTGATTACGATGCATTTGTCTAGACAATTGTTTATTTTTCTTTAGATAAACGCCTATGTGGTATAAAGCCTTTATATATGTGTGTACCTATATTATGTACTTACCTATAGGTATTCATTTGACAGTCTTATTTATGTTCTTCTTTGCTGTATTGCCGGTTTAAATTAGCAACTGTTATTTACTAACGAATTTGTATAGTTTGTATCGAGGAACAATTTGTGTTTCCATAATCGTCATTGTCATTCCACACTTCAAAAGACCAAGGAATCTGAGAACTCTAACAATCTGGTTAATAATGTATCTAATAGGGGATTATTGTTGTACGCTATCTATGGGCATATTGTTATCTTTATTATGTTTAAAATGTCAATGAGATTCTAATTCAAATTAGTTTTTATTTCCCATATCAAAATATATGCTAACCTAATGTGTTTAAAATTCACAAAACATAAAATTGATAACAATCACCGGCTAGTGTGAGATAAAATTCAAATTGATCTTGATATGCCTGTCCGCGACTATCATTTAAATGTATTATTTTGTAAATAACACACTAATATGAAACTTGAATATCTGAAAATGATGAAGACACGAATGTTTTACTAAGCTTTAATATGTTGTTATACTTATTTGAACTTTATTAACTTGTTAGTTATTGATCGCGGTCTTTTTGCACTACTGCATTGTATAATATTGTGTGTATAATATAGCTTATAAATTCTATAATATATATTGTTTTGTACGATATTTTTGTTTGATTTTAAACCAATACTACAGCCAATTCCCCTAAAATTATTAAGCATTATAGTTCATTTTATTGAACGAATTTGCAATTCGTATATTGGATAATGCTTAAAATAATACGAATAGTGCCAATTTAATCCAATTGCCATTCATTCATCGGCCATTGTAAGTAGCAGAACTTGGGCCCAGGATCTTGAAAGTGTCCAGTCCCTAGGCCCAATGTAAAACATAAACTCGGAAAATAAAAACTTCTTGATTTACATTACTTCTAATATGATTATATTTTTAGTATATTCTTAGATTGAATCAGAACCTAAAATAATACTTACATAAGAAGAATTGCCATGCGTTTATAATAAGAGCAAAATAGAAAATCGAGAGTTGCTTGTTTGTCGACCTCACAATTCTTGGGAATAGTTATAGTAAGTTACGTACTGTATATTATTATACATATCTATTAATATGGTAGACAGTGCTTATATCTTGATTGATATGTATAGTTTGTAATACTTATACAATATATTAAATGAGCTATGTATACACAGCTAATTCAATAGATTGCAATAATGATTATTATATTTATTATCTACACGTGACTTGTTAAACTATCTTTAAAATTCGCATGCATTTTGTCAAAATATTCACAATTTTTTTTCCTTGTAAATACCCTACAATTTTATCAACCGTATACGTTAGTGCTAGTGATAATGCAATTTATTTCTTAAACTGTTAGCGCCCTCTATTGTTGACAACACTACCTAAAGTTTTCTGATTTTCCAGTTTCGATCCTTGGTAAAATATCGTGTCACATCGTGTCGAAAAACGAGATCAATTAACAACACAACGTGCAGCACAATTTACTTTGTTAACAGCGCCATCTAGCGATAATCAATTAACTACCCGTTAGTCTTTGTTTTCCGTTCCTGATGAAAACGATATAATACACTGTGATGCTATCAATGGGCTTCATAAATATGAATCTCATCTCTGTATTTCAGGATTTTATATATCTGCAGATGTTACAACAGAAATACTGAGAAAGTACAATATACCGTTGCTACTGTCATGATTTGTTAGATAGTTGGGCCGGCTAAGATGGTGTGTATGAACACACATTGTCGGCTGTCGCTCATTAGCGTAAAAGGTCTCTTTGCATTAAAGGCGTATTTTATCTTATTGAAGTGATATAATTCTACAGGCTAGGAAAGAGACTGCCTGCTTGATTTCCAGTTTTTCCTGCATACATGGGTTAACTCAAATATTAGCTAACAGAAACTACAAATGGGTAGTTGTATCACTTCATCTGCCATCTCTTAAATTATACAATATCCTTTACTTACATAACGTCAAATAACTACGTTTTAAAGCTTATTTAAATGCAAAAAAATGGATAATGCTTTTTCATGTAAAAAAAGGAAAAATCGACTTATAAAAAAGGTTTTATTGTTCATATAAATTAATATTTAACAAAGGTGTTGATGTACATAACTAATGGAGTGATAAGATCTATGCTAATATTGTATGTTGTTCCGAGCAAACTGGATGAGAAATTGTTTTTATCATAATTCCATCAGAAAAATAATTATTTATTTAATTGACTATTATATTTACTCATACTTAAATGAGTATCAATAACGAGAGTTATAAATAAAATAAAACACATATTCGAAATTTATTGTAAATTTAAATACTGCTGACTCATGCATACCCACATCAGAAATGTTTACCACCTGGATAATCAGTCACGGCTGCCAACCTTACAAAACATACAACATTAGCATATACCTAATTTATTAACTACAACTACCTAATGAGCCTTTTTGGGCTTGGATAGCTTTTCGTATTTGCTCTTTGATGAGAACCAGAGTCCGAAGGGAATGGCTAAGGATGGCAGGGTCATGACTGCGAAGGCTGCCCAGTCGAGAATGTGAGAGGAGAACTTGCGGTCGTAGTCCTTGAAAGCAACAATGGCGCCCTCGCCAGGAGAGCTGCTGATGGAGAATTGGACCTGGAAAATTAATAGTTGGTATAAGTAACTTTTCAATTATTACAGTAGGTAGATAGTAGGTAGGTTAGGTATGGAAGCTGTTAAGAAAAAGTTAAAGCTATTTCTTATTATTATTTGTTTTGTGATAAACCATACTCTAAAATAGCCTCAAATTATATTAAAAAGTATTGTGAACCAAAATACATTTAATAGAAACAGTATCAGGAATAAATAAAGTGCGATCTTGGACACAGATTTTGCTAAGATAGCTAGCTTGCTGGCAAATTTGATGCCATTAATACTTTAGTTGAAATATTTTAGAATGCAGGAGTTTATGAAATTACGAAAATATTATTTTATGGATTACTAGTTCTTAGTTTATTATTCTCAGTTTTCCTTGTTTAATTCTCAAAACTATATTTTAGGCCACATAGATCATGCTATCAATTGTGGTACAGTCATTTGAGTTTTAAGAATTTCAAACATACACTCAAATTATACAATTGTAATATTGTTTAGTTATGGTACCTAGCCTTAAGGTTTAATGACCAAGAAATATGCTTATATTTATATGTTGCAGGTTTACCAAAATCTTAAGGAATGATAAATATGCCTGTATTATAGGATGTGTGATTATGTCTTGTATTAATGAATATAAAATCATTGAAAGTTGGAGAGAACTCAACTTTTGTTAAATTCAACCTTTTGTAATCCAGTTTGATTGTCCAACAGAACAAGTGTTTATTATAATTTATAAATAAATAGAACTTCATAATGTGGGTTTCCAATTGTAAATGTACATCTTGTCAGTGGTTATTTTCTATAGCTTGGTTTTCAAAGTGTAATAACATAGTATCAGTTATCAGCTGTAATTCTATATAGCTTAAGCATTAAAATTAAATTGAAATTATTATAAATTTTCAATAAGAATTTCTTATCATCTATTGTTTCTGTGTTGGACAATCATTTGGTTTTAACATAGCAAATAAAAATCTGCCCATCAGATCAAGTATGAGGTGAAAGTTCCTATAACATTTTTAACTAATATCTAGAGTTTCATACACTGGTATAGCAGAAGCATATGCTTACAGTTACAGCAGTCATGATCTAGATAACTTGATCCACAATCATAAAGTGAAAGTAGTCAACTCACCTCAGTGGCGTCTTCAGTAGCTTTGTATGAGACTTCAGCAGAAGAGAAGTTGAAGTATCCGTATCTTGAAGACCTGACTGTTACTACGTGAGAGACGTTGGTCTGAGGCGGTATCCTGTCGATCTGCGCCGACAACTGTCCACCGACAACTTGGAAGACTTCGGGGTGAAAACCATTGTCGACCAGCTTAACATCCACAGCGGGCGCTGTGCCGACGTTGAACAATGTGTATTTCACCAGAATATCCATATTTTCAACTAGATATTTGTTCAGCACTTGCTTTGAAACAAGTAACCTCGCAATCGCTGGTTCATCTTCTGCTGTCACCGCAGTGGCGATGATAAGGATCAGGGATAGTAGTTTAGCACTCATTGTGTCTGGAAATTGAAAATTTAGACTTCAGTTGATGCACAAAAATAGGTTGCAGATGGGAAGTATTCCAACACGATAATTTTGAATGAAAACAATACGCCTTTATGCAGCTTAAGTTATAAACACTTTGTAAATGATTGGATTTTGATTTAAGTTTGAAGATTATAAGTTCTTACCTTATTTTACGCTTATTATTAAACAACTAAAAGGCGAACTCAGTCCAGTGCAGCAGACGATCGGTGACAGACGTTCGTACGTGGCTGACGTTTCACTCCACGCAGTCAAAATGATTGCCAGGAACAAAATCTTTTTACAGTTATTTCAGCGTTCATTTATAAAAAATAAAATGTGTTCGTTTTATATCATTAGGTATTTTATAATGTAAGGTTTATATTATACAATAGGTAGAATACCATATCTATTTCTATTTATCTCGTAAAGTAATATAAAATACATTATTTTGTACAAGTAAAAATGTTTTTCGAGAATGCATTTTAGCAACAACTGTCAAAAAATACGTGTTTGTTTTCTCGGAGGTCGAGAAATTTATAAAATGGGTTTCTAGGGAAATCCGGTGTAAGAAGCAAATATTTATGTATTTAGTAGTGCAGTGGTATAATTTTAATTAGCTGTAATAAAAACTATGACAGAGAAGGAAGATGCTACCAATCAACCCGAAAAAGAACCATTAGATGACGAAGCCCTAGAAAAGTGCGTTTTTTAATCTTATTTCCATATTTCCGGTATTTAGTAAATGAAACACTTTTTTAAGTCTATTTTTAACAATACAATAGTGGTAGTTTCCATGTTTTACAACAGATTTTTGACCTAAGTAACCACATATTGCTGATATTTCAAAATGAAATACATATACAAGTATTATGAATTTGTAATTTGATGTATTTTAAAGTCAAATGTTACTTCATACGCTGTTCATGGTCCAATACTACTTCTGTTCTGATAATTATTAGATAGCTCTTTAAACCAAGATATTATTATATCTATACTATGCAAGCTAAGTAACTGCTGGTTACTGATTAATGAAAACAATCTAATAAGAATTCACAAATCTTTACACAAAATTAAATTGTAGCACATATGTTTGTCTTTCCAAATATAAATAGGTGTGAAGTATGATAAAATGGGATCCACAATTATTAATCAATATTGTTATTGGACCCTTTTTGAAGTGACAAGTATGGTACTGTAGTGTTTGGTATGACACTGCATAATATATATTCTCTTAAAGGTGTATTATCTGAATACTCATTATTATTGGAGATTAATAAATAAAAAAAATGTTTTTGTCTATCATAAGTTCTACAACTTTTCCCTGAGAATACACACATATTTTAATATACTAATTCAATTGCTTTCCGTTTTCTTTACTTTCATGGAAATCTATCACAACATGTTTGGTCAATAGATTTTTTGGTTATTCATACTTAACACTCAAAAGTATTAGTAAATTATTAACTAATATTAGTTAGCATGTTAAAGTACGATCAATTTTTTTGTCGTCTCATAGTCCTGATAATATGCCCTTATTTTGTTTCACATTATAAATATTAAGTTTCTACTGTGTTTTGTATGCAGTTAAAGCCAATATAGAATTATTAATCAAATAAAAATTCAAAGGTGTTATTAAGTACACTAATATATTATTTACTATATTATCATCATATGGAGCATCAATTGTAATTTTACTTTTATATCAGTGCAGGGTGCTGCTTTCCATACTATGAATAGTAGCAGTATTAATAATAAAAAAAAAATACATGTTTATTTATATTGACAGGCTAGCAGTTGAGGAGCTGCTGCGGGAAGCTGTGCAAGGTGCTGCCAGAGCCGAAATTGTGGGACCCTCCGGTTGGATCAAAGCTCCGCAACAAAAGACTAACAAGCGTTTCTTAGTGAACACTTTGAGGAATGCTGTAACCTCTAACAAATATCACTCGCGGCCACGCCGACACTCGCACAAATCGCCGAACCGGGAAAAACATCCAGAACCCTCCATTAAAAAAGACAGATCTAAAAGAAAACATTAAAATGGAGGAATATAATATTAATGATGTTTTAAAAAATATATTTAATGTTAATGAACCAAACTGGAAACCTTCAGAGAAAATTACTCTTGTGTCCAAAGAAATAGAACAATTGAAAAATGATTTAAGAACTCATTTGGCAGCTTCTAAGTATGATATATATGACGTGCTAGAGGAGAGCACAGAATTATGTCAGGAAACTCAAAGATTATCTATAGACTTGGAAGCATTGCGGCGAGACATCGATTATGATACCATGTCAGATATTGTCAAATCTCTTGCAAAACGTGACCAACTGACCAAAGAACTAGAATCGGTAAATTATGCTATAAACATAGTTTACGATGTTATGCAATGCGGGAGGTATGTGAAAGAGTTTGATGACGGCCGGGAAGCGCAGAGCTTCACCAGAGCGGTGGAAGCGGTGTACGACCTGCTGCAGTATGTGGAGGTGCCTGCAGATGGATTTAAGAATTTAGATATTTATACTAATACGAAGCATACCGCCCAATTAATATGGGACAGTTTGCTCCATGATCTGTATGCTGAATGGACCCGTATGGTCGTGTGGAACCTCAAGGTCAGCCCTCGGAAAACAGTTGCCACCATCATGTTAAGTATTGATGATAACATGGTCACTGTAGACATTCTTAATGCGCTCGACAGAAGCAAAAAGCTGAGTGAAAAAGTATCGGAGTTTGCTCAGTTTCTACTGAAAGAGGTCCTAATACCTATAATCCATAGTGATTGTACAGTCTACGACGAAACTGACGAACTGATGACCGTTACGATAATGCACAAGCCTAATTTTAAACCACAGTATGATGCTGTAATATCAAACTTAAGATTACTATTTCACTACTTGAATAATAAGTTAAATGTTGATTTTAAGAGAGACACTACAATAATGAGGATTATAGGCAGCGAAATTAGCGCTGAGTTCATTGACATCATTGTGAAGAATTGCCTGATTGATACCATACCCAACAACATTCACGATCTACAGAGTTATGGTCGGATCACGTCCGAGATTGAAGATTTCCAGAATTTCTTAGTGTTGGTCAAGTTCTTCACTGAGAAGTGCACTATACTGCATTATGTAAACAACATTGATGTTCTATTTGCAAGCAAGTCAAGCCAGTTCTTTTTGGAGACTGCTAGAGAAATTATGTTGAAGGATTTGAGTGTGACGATGTCTATTGGGGTGGAGAGCGTGCATGACGAAGATTTGCAAGTGAAACCAAGTGACCAATATTATGATGCGCTGACTATTCTTGATACAACACTGCCGAAAAGTTTGTTCTTCTTTCCGAGGTGTATGATATCGAAGTCAGCGCAGGAGCTGTTAGACCTGGTGTACGTGATGATGGAGCAGGCCGTGCAGTGTTCGGACGTGGTGTGCAAGAAGCTTTACAATACCACCAGACTTGTGTTCGAGCTGTACGATGCAGTGGTTCCATATCATCACGAAAACTACCTACAAACCATTCCTCAGTATGTTGGTGAGTAAACCGTATTTTTAATGTTACTTTATGCAGCTCGCCAGTCATTTTTCTAATTCACAGTCGTCTTCCACTTTTACGTAACTCCGTATCATGTCTAGAACAGTTTTTTTTTGAACCCTCATTAAAGCAACGAAAACTCAGCCACCGACCGTGAACAAACGATACGCGGTTTATTGTATTGCCAAACATTCACTTTTCCTTACACGCCTAATAGGCATTACATCATTGCGCTACTTAGATGGCAAGACAACTTTCTCGTTTCATGTTCCCAGAGAGCCTTCACAGGCTGCTAACATCCTTGACGCTCTCAGTTTCACTAAACTAAGTAAAATTCTTTCCCAGCCCTCTTCCACAACAACTGCATGTACTTGGCACACAACCTGCAGACGTTCGGCGACAAGTGGCTGACGCTGATGATCGGGCGCGAGCTGGACTACCCCATCAGCTTCGTGGACCTGGTGCAGAAGATGCGCGACCTCGGCTACCAGCACCTCACCATACACATGCAGCAGCAGAGGAAGCAGATATTAGATAATATTCGATCTTCAGGTAAAATAATGCATGTGGTTGGATGATTTTTTTAAGAATGGACTTAACCCGCATTTTGTGGAAATCATTTCAACCCCTGTGGTTGTTTTGTTACTTTCATCGTAAATCCTGGCTGGATGAAACCAACCACCGAAACAATTACACTACACAACTTAGTGTGACCGCTCATTTTATTTATTTCGGTAGTTCGGTACCTATATATAAAATAATATTTTATGATGTCATATTGCCTTCCTCTAACTATTAAAGCGAAAGTGTTTATTGAAGTGAAATACGGCATACATGTATAAGCGTGGGCATGGCGTTATGCAGCTTTGCCGCAACTACAGCCACCTACAGTGATGTCTATATTTTTAAGCAAAATAAAATGTTTTTCGACATATTTTATTGTAAATCTTTTTCTTCAGATCTAAACTGCATCGTGGTGAAGGACGAGTTGAGTGACAACGCTGAAGCGGCTGTCAGGCAGTGCCTTCGTCAACTACATTTACTAAAGAATGTCTGGATTGGAGTGTTCCCCAGTAACGTCTTCACCAGGTATTAAGCATTTTATGAACCCAAATAATCAATAAAGCTAGGAATATATATTAAGAAGGAATGTTTATAAAATTCCAAAAGTATCCAACGTCGAGTTTTCCGTTTAATTTTGTTCTTTAGCTGTGCGAATTTATCATACTTATTTTTGTAGATGTAACATGGCAATTTTTAATGTTTTTAGGCTGATGGCAACTCTAGTCAACATGTTCTTGGACGAGCTGATTCACCGGGTGTGCACAGTGGAGGACATTTCCATGGAGATGGCAACACAGCTCACTGAGATGTACACCATCGTTGTACAGAAAGCTCCGCATTTATTCCAGGTATTATTTGCATATAATAATTTTAGTCTTATGCTCTACAAGACAGGCACGTTTTGTTTTAATGAATTATTAAAAATCAATAAGATTTTCCAAAAAACAGCATAATTCAAATAAAAGCTTATTCTAACACCTCGGTGTCATCTAATTGATCTCAATTTCTTTTTTCAGTGTCTGGATGACATTGAGATACATGTGAAATCCTGGATCAAACTTCAAGAGCTTATCTTCGTCCTGGGTGGTTCCCTCAAAGACATAGAGAACCACTGGAAGGATGGCACCGGCCCCCTAGCCGTCCACTTCACTCATGAAGAACTACGTAGTCTGATCAAAGCCCTGTTCCAAAACACGCAGATGCGCGCCAATTTACTCTCTAAAATAAAGTAATTTCACATACATTTTCAATGTCAATATCTCATATTCGGTGTTAAATAGTTTTATGTGTCAGTTCATTAACGGTATAAACAGTTTGTGTAAGATTGATGTTCAATTCACAAAGTTAAATTGTAATTAATTGTATTATCCGATTAAATGTGTACGGAAGCATAACAAAACAATACTCAATTGTTTTTTTATACTCTTTTCAACAAATTATTTTGTTTCTTCTTTTGTTTTCTTGGATTTTTTACCCTTTATATTCATCCCATACGACAATCTAATGTTATGAACGCTAAAGTTTTAATGATTGGACGTTGGTAACTCTGACAATCAATCGCTTAGACAAATATTGATTTATTGATAGAATTTGGTATGGACTGTAGACTTAATACAGATAGACAGTACTTTTCGCCGTAATATTATCAACAACATATAAAAATTATAATAAAATACATTTTCAATGAAATAAAATTTAATGTAATCTCATCTAACCTTTTCTACGTAAAATGGATTTTATGTGGCTGTCAATGTCAAATTCTCGAAAGATGTTGTTTTTGCAATAACCTCAAGAAATTACACAGAATTCAAAATTATTTATAAAAAATGTTCTAATTTGCATAAAAAATGAATTCTGTAAGAGTGATATTAAAAAATAGAATCTCAAGTGTAGTTAGTACTCGCTGCTATGCAACAACAAAAAAGAAAATTCCAGATCCGGATGAAGAAGAATCGCTTCCAAGTAATTAACTATATTTTAATGCGTAATACCAATTTATAATAATGCAATATTCATAATTAATAAATACATATTTTATTTTTACTATGGTGTAAGCAATGATGCAATTAATGGGTAAACAGCTCTATTAGCCTTGATGCGGTACTTGGTTAAAAGTTGGAAAACATTCCAAAAAATCACCCTCAGATTACATATTAATTAATTGAATCTAATTATTACAATACATTAATAAATTAAAGCACTCAAAACTCAGTCCATAAATATTTAACTACATATATAAATACAATTTGAATTGAGTAAAGCTTAACGTTGATCATATTTACGCCTATTAACATTATTATTTTGTAGTATTCCAATACCCCGTCAGTAAGAGTTCTGACCGCCGAATGTATGTATGGGGCCTGGCGGAGACGGGAGCTCTCGGCATCCACATACCGCGGGGGAAGAAAGGCCGCAAACAGTACAGGAGAGATTTCACGCATTGCTGGTACCCTATGCGATCCACTTTTGCTGAGAGGTTTGATGTAAGTTATTAAAAGTTATATTGTAGTTGGTATATAAAGATTTTGCAAAGATGGCCTGTTGTTTAGGCACCAACCAAAGACATTTCAGACGCCGAGGTCACTAACTTACTTTCCTTATAAAATGTAAAAGAAAAATAAATGAGAATAGCAAGAAGGCGCAGACGAACTGTCAAGTGTCAACACTTTCTCGTTTTTTCTGTTTGTCCCGCCCGTTTTTCACCATAGATCTTCCTCTACATTGTAGATAGCAGAAGTAGCAGCAGGTTACGGGTTCACAGTGGCTGCCATAAAGACGGACGGCCAACACAAAGTGTTCGGCACTGGCATCAACACGGACTCGCAGATCGGCTACCACGCGCCGCGCGCAGGACATCCGCTTGAACTACTGCTGAGTCCAGCACCCATATACCTCCCTTATAAGTCTTTGGAAACTAAGGTGTGTACATGACGAACACAGTGGAGACATTCTAGAATGTGTTTAAATTTAGAATTTCATTTTCTTCTATTTTAAATTACACACAGATACTTTTTCAAGTCGAATAGTTCACTTGCCACACCATGCATCGTCGCTTCAACTGTTGATTCAATGTCATAATTAAACAACTATAACAAATATATGAATGAGGATAAATTTTAAATACTATATGACTATGTTTTTGGTTATAATGTAGACTTGTACGTATTCTTCAGGTCATAGGCCTATCAGCAGGTCGCGCGCACACGGCAGTCCTAACAGACAATGAAGGCGTATTCACACTGGGTAACAATGCGTACGGCCAGTGCGGCCGAAAGATCAACTCGAACGAAGAGTACAAAGGCAGCATGGTGTCACACAACATTAAGAAGTTGAATAAGGAGAAACTTGTCGATGTATGCTGCGGTCAAGACCATACGTAAGTACACGTTAAACAAAGCTTTGGACTGCAAGCACACAAAAAGAGACTTTATTTCATATCAGTAAGGTATGTTTTTGTACATATACCCACCATTTACTGTAATTGTTTCAGTTTATTCTTAACAGAGGGTGGGAAAGTGTACTCTTGCGGATGGGGCGCCGACGGACAAACGGGGCTCGGAACATTCGAGAACCAGGCGTATCCTGCGCCCGTACAAGGAGACATCACATCTGAGAAGATTGTGAAAGTTGCCTCTACTGGTGACTGTGTATTAGCGCTAAATGGTGAGTTTTGTTATATGTCACACTCCTAACTGCAGAATGGTGAACCCACTATTATAAGGTCATGTAATAATAAGCTAATGGTCATGGAGCAAACCCGAAATTCCTCATGCAAGCGTAAAACTTCGGTAAATTGAATCTTCAAGTCATAGATTATGACTTCGACATTATTTCGACAGTTTTGGTAAATATACTAGTGTAGAATTTAAATTACGAATTAAAACAAAAGTTGTTGCTCTATGAATCAAAATACCAGGCGGTCTTTATTATACGAATGGTGCGATAGCAATTTTCTTTGCTTTTAAACAATGACGATAACTTGACTTTACAGATCAAGGCGAGCTGTTCGGCTGGGGAAATTCGGAATACGGCCAAGTACCCATGAAGAATCCTTCACAGCAAGTAAACATGTCGTATGCACTGCTTGAGCTTACTAAGGGATTAGGCAAGATCACAGACATCGCGGCCGGAGGATCGTTTTGTTTGATTGTTAATGGTAAGTCTCATCTTTTGAACTGTAGTACAGAAAAATACATCTAAAAATAATCCTAACTAGAAATATATCATAGAATTTATATTTTGTTATTTCAGAGGCAGGTGACGCATTTGTCTGGGGATACGGTCTGCTAGGCTTGGGTCCAAACGTTCAGACTTGTCCGAAACCAAAACAGATACCACCGGCGCTATTCGGACGTAACGAGTTCAACCCCAACTGTTCGGTTAAGAAGGTTGCTTGTGGAATAGGCCATTTAGCTGCCATCACAAATAATGGAGACCTCTACATGTGGGGCCGGAATAGACAAGGCTGTCTCGGACTAGGACATCTCAAAGACCAGTATTTCCCCCTCAAAGTGGCTATAGGAGCTCATGTACTAAAAGTGTCATGTAGTGTAGACCATTCTGTAGCTGTATGTAAGCCATTTGTGTAATTTAATAAGACTGTTAGCTAATAAATTATATTATTATAGTAAGTTATTGTTTTATTAAAATTTTTGAACTGATGAAGAGACCTGCATTTTCGTTGTTATTGCTTCTGCATAAGCCATAGATGTTAATGACATCAAGAGAATTTTAACTATAAACAAATAATTATTTCAAATATTAAACAATCCCCAAAAACTACACTTGTCCTTGTTTATTAAGCACACCATCTAGCTCTGCCATCCATTAGTTCAACTATTGTGTATTGCTAAAATACACAATTGCAAAATTTTTTATAGACCCCTGAGAGAAAACTGATAAACAATGGTATATAAGTATTTATACATCCATTGGTCATATGAAATAGTTAAAGTAAAACAATTATTTGATTTCATTAGAAAAAATGACTAATAAAGGCATTTATTGAAATATACACTTATCTAAAGTTATTGCTACTTAAAAGTATATTACAAAGCTATAGTTATAAAATCTATCAGAACACACAGCTATACACACATGTTTCATCAACTTTTCTAGTGTCCTTTGTATTTTATTGAATTGTATATTGAAAGGAGGAACTCTCAAGTGTTGATGAGTTCCTCCATTCAATACCACATGGACTATTGCTTGCATTCATCGTGAAACGGCTCCAGGGTTCGGAAGTCTCGCCATGCAGGAGGCAACAGGGAGGTGTGGTGCAGGTGGCTACCACACCTCTTGCATGGTTCACTGAAGAGATTCACGTAACTATGCAACCATGTCATGAATGAACGCACAGCCAGCTCCGGTAGAGTAGGAGAGTAGAAATGTAACATGGCTGCATGGGCATTCTCAGTCACTTTCCGGAAGACATGGTGCCGGGACTCAGTCCACAGGTCTAAGGTTTCACCATAGCCTTTCACCATGACCCACTCCATGAGAAGCCCTTTGAAGGCCACCACAGCCTTCAGTACATGACTGAGGTTTATCTGCACTACTGCATTGCTTGCAAATGGTCTAGATATTGTTATCTTCATGTCACTGTATGACCTATCTATGTTGTTGATTACATTATCGACTTGCAGTGGCGCAACGTTGTGGTTGCTCTGTAATTTCCCGCGTCGTTTAGTGCTTCCAGAGTTGATATATGATCGTTTGAGCGAGTTCTGACTGAGCAGCGTGTGTGCAAACGAACTGTATTCGTGGATCTTGTCCGTCCATTTGTAACTGTTTACTAGCTGCGTGTAGAGCGCTTGCCGGTCTTGAGTGGTTTCTTGGCTGAGATATGTCGTTGTGCCCAAGTTAAAAGGGGCTGTAGGTATGGGCAGCCCATTCACTGTTTGCTCCAAGTCTCGCAAGTTTATGTTTACGTTGTTCAGAAGTTCTTGAAGCTCTAAAAGAAACTTATCTTTGCCATCTTCGCCGTGGTCAGCCCGCAGACCATTGGAAAGGGTCTCAAATACGTGACTGACACTCGATCGTAGCACTCGCAGCGAGTTTAGTGCAGAGTTCAATGGTTCTACACTCATTGTCTGATTCATTGTG